>NW_015388826.1:105653-151657 GCF_001527695.2 Protobothrops mucrosquamatus
TCTTCTTCTTCTTCTTCTTCTTCTTCTTCTTCTTCTTCTTCTTCTTCTTCTTCTTCTTCTTCTTCTTCTTCTTCTTCTTCTTCTTCTTCTTCTTCTTGCCTTCCAGAAGAGTGTGAAGAGCTAGCTCTGCCAACTGGTGTGGCACACAACCTTGGTGTTGGCTGGTGGCTTGAGGGCCACCAGCCCACTCCACCTTTTTAACTTGCCTTTTAACTTGGTTCTTCTTTTATTCTTCACCCTGTTTTTAATTCTATGTCTTTTATATA
This sequence comes from Protobothrops mucrosquamatus, assembly GCF_001527695.2. Classification (NCBI taxonomy): domain Eukaryota; kingdom Metazoa; phylum Chordata; class Lepidosauria; order Squamata; family Viperidae; genus Protobothrops; species Protobothrops mucrosquamatus. Next base: position 105,920 of record NW_015388826.1, read on the forward strand.
GTTTTATCATTTGTATCTGTAAACTGCCTAGAAACACTTGGATAATGAAATGGGTGGTGTCTAAATTTGATAAGTAAATAAATAAAATGTTAAGGGGAAATGTGCGCAGAAGCAAGCTATATTAGAAAGGCATTACCTACACCAATCATGTATATTTATTTATTTATTTATTTATTTATTTGTATTCCCCTCTTTATTATTTTTGTAAATAATTGAGAGCAGTCAACATACCTAATACTCCTTCTTTCTCCTATTTTCTCCACAACAACAATCCTGTGAGGTGAGGTTGGGCTGAGTGAGAGTGACTGGCCCAAAGTCATCCAGACAGATTTTATGCCTAAGGTAGGACTAGAATGCACAATCTCCTGGTTTCTAGGACAGCACTTTAACCATTACACCAAACTGGTTTTGCATCTTCATCTTTAAGAAAAGATGTACAGAATATGTATATCCGGAGAAATATTAGGTAAAAATAGTTCAATTACATGTCTAGATGTTCATACTGACTTTAAAACACATATAAACTGGTGCAGGAAATTGAAATAACGACCTGGGGAAAAAATGAGAATCTGAGTCATATTAAACAAATACGCAGTTGCATTTCTTTTTTAACCATTTTTCTTAGAGTTACATAAGCTCCTTTGAATGCTGTACATGATGGAAAGGCTGCATTTACACTGTATTATTTAATTGATTGAACAATTAATTGAGGTCAATTTGTTGCATGCCTCTTGACAGTTCATTGCCTTTTTGTTCCTAAGCTAAACTTTATTTATCTTCATTTACGATAAAGCAAAGTTGTGTTGCCTGTTTGCTTTAAAGAAAATCTCTTTTTTGACTGGGTCCAGTTCTCCTGTAAACTTGAGCTCCCCTCCATCTTTAAGTCGTGATGTTCTTCATCTTTTCAGTCAAATGATTTTGAGTTGTGTTAATTAAAGCATCCCAGTGGGATAACAATAACAGTATAGGGAAATTGATTTGTTTCAGCTTCTTATGAGCATTTAAAGTGGGCTACACTTAATTATTCTATGCAGTCTCAGTATTTGTCAAGGAAACTCTAAGATAAACAAACAGCCCCAGGACTAATTAATCAAATAAATTAATTTCACCCAAGCAACAACCAATTTATTTCAAGATGTCACAGAATGTCTTGCTGATTCAACTTCCTTAAAATGTTCTCCAAAGTCTAAAAAGTACACATATATTTTGTGCTTAAGGGGGAAAAGAGAGAGAAAAAAATCTCAACATATTTGTTTGTTTTCATAATAAATAATTCAATTTGTAAATGAAAAGTGTAATACAAGATTCAGAGGAGAAGGTTTTCTTCATTGCTCCTTATTTGAAAAAGGGAAACTATTTGCTGCTTCTTTCCCATAAACCTGTCACATTATATCTGGCTATGCCTAGTATGTAATGAACAAGAATATAGATAATCCTTGACTTACAACTATTCATTTAGTGACCATTCGGAGTTACAACACCATTGAAAAAAGTGACTTATGACCATCCAAAGGTGCTTTTCCTAAAGGCAACTGGACTTTCTTTGTTTTTCTTTGAAAACATTTTGCTTCTCATCCAAAAAGGTTCTTCAGTTCTGACTGAAGACCTTTGGGAAGAACTTTCCCAAAGTTCCCTTTCGGAAAAGCACCTTTGGGACAACCATGACCTGGATGAATATTATAGAATGATAGAATTGGGAGGAACCTTGGAGGTCATCTAGTCCAACCCCCTGCTCAGGCAGGAAGCCCTATACTATTTCAGACAAATGGTTGTCCAGTCTCTTCTTAAAAACTTCCAGTGTTAGAGCATTCACAGCTTCTGGAGGCAAGTTGTTCTACTGATTAATTGTTCTAACTGTCAGGAAATTTCTCCTTAGTTCTAGGTTGCTTTGGTTAGTTTCTATCCGTTGCTTCTTGTCCTGCCTTCATGCGCTTTGTGGCAACCCCTGAGAAATTGGAACACTGCTATCATGTCACCCCTCGTCCTTCATGAAATTCATGAAATCAAAGTTCATGTACAGAAGTTCAATAAACCGATCTGATAATCTAACTTTCTTTAAAATAGCCTCTCCATTTTATGATTTTAGTGGAAAGACAAATTTGGTTATTTATATTTGGTTTATACAATTACTAAGGCTCTCCCCAAAAGCCGATGCGAAGGCAGATGGACACCAAAATTCTATGAGCTTGCAGCTTAGAATGTATTAAACAATTTAGATGGCATAATGGTGTAGATAGTCTCCTTGATTTAATTATGGAAAGGCAAAACCAGATCTAGAGGAGTGATTAAAACTTGCTACAAATGATAGTAGAGCAGGGGTTGGGGGGGGTCTACATTATCTGTAGACAGATATCTAGAAGAACAAATATAATCTCTGGTCTAGACAGAAGCATGAACCGAAAATGGGACTTCTTGGATCGCGCAGGCAGTAAGACACGAGTCGAGTGACAGTCAGCTCTTGGTTTATTGGCAAGGCATAAGTAAATCCGGACTGGCTCTCTGGGCCAGGGGAGCCCTCTTTTATGGGATTCCCCTGGCTTGTAATCACACAATTCCATTGGCTGGCAAGACCCTGTTGCTAGTTAGCCAACCAGCAACGGGCATGAAACTGTATGCAGATGGAGAAGGGCAATCACCCTTAATGGGCGATCAATGGTGAAGGGCAATCACCCTTAATGGGTGATCAGGATATGCATAGGGGATTAAGGGGGGGGGGAATACAAAGAACACAACAGGACTGTTTTTTCCCAAGTCACAATCAAATTTTGGATGCTAGAACACACAACACTAATTATGAGTATTGCGCAGGCTTATAGCAATCCATAAAATCAGGGTTCGTGTACAAATGCCCAATAAACAGATTCGATCACCTAAGCGCCTCTGTTTATGAGGACACAATGCAGGTCAAGGTAAGTTTTGAACTGATGCTTGATTTAGATGTGTCACTAACTAGGGAGCATAGCTTTGTAAAAAAATCCATGTGATACCTCTTCAGTTCAATCTTCATGGCTTCTGGTCAGGCTCATACTTAGCAGGTTGGCTGTGCATCTGTCCAGCTACAGATAGCTGGCACTCTGGCTAATTCTTTTCGTATAGAAGCGAAAATACAGGCATTGCATTCAAATTAGGCAATAGAACTCTCTTCCGTGGAGGCATTCTTTGCTTATGCCCAGCATGACAGTTTCAAAACAGGATAAAAGCACGAGCTGAGAATAAACGTCTCTCCTCTTTCAAATTTCACTTTACAGCAATTCACAACTCAGTACGACCTGAGGCCCCCAGATCCATCTCTGTGACTTGCTCAGCCTTGCCTAACATGTGTGAAAACCCAGCAGCAAAATATACATCATTGGCGACGTGAAATTTGCACTCTCCTTTTGTTGTACACCTTTAGCCCACAAAAAAATCTTCACCTCTAAGAGGGCCAGTGCACCTATTTGGAGTAACTCCCAACTCTCACCCCCCCATTCAATAAAGGATTTTTTTAAAAAAAACAACAGTGATATAACCACATCACCCTACCTCTCAGCTTTTTCCTTTTAAAGACTCACGGCAATCCTAGAACTTTACCATACTCACTTCTAATCATGTAATCTACAATCTGTTTTTAATGCCAACTCACCATGAGGTTGCTTTCATCTCATCCCCTGCAGATGAGAAAGAGAAGCCTAGGTCTTTCTTATTCCAGCTGTGTCAATGTGAATAAAATCAGTTGGCTTCTGTCATCCATTGCCTTGAAGAAAAGTTGAGTGGTTGGCCATAACTGGAAACAGAGGCTAGAGAAAAAGTATAGGGATTGACAATGGGGATAATCAATTTCATGTTGGCATGGTTTTCTACTAACTCAGAAAACCCTCTATTCCACAACAGGTGAAGGCTCCATAATGATGGTGGTGGTGGTGGTGGTGGTGATGATGATGATGATGATGATGATGATGATGATGATGTTGGAAGGGACCTTGGAGGTCTTCTAGCCCAACCCCCTGCTCAGGCAGGAAACCCTATACCATTTCAGACAAATGGTTGTTCAGTCTCTTCTTAAAAACTTCCAGTGTTGGAGCATTCACAACTTCTGGAGGCAGGTTGTTCCATTGGTTAATTGTTCTAACTGTCAGGAAATTTCTCCTTAGTTCTAGGTTGCTTCTCTCCTTGTTTAATTTCCATCCATTGTTTCTTGTCTTGCCTTCTGGTGCTTTGCAAAATAGGTTGACCCACTTTTTGTGGCAGCCCTTCAAATATTGAAACACTGCTATCATGTCTCCCCTAGTCCTTAAAGAACAACAATCCCAATCAGGTTTTGGTTGCTAGACCACAAGTCACTAACTATGTTATTGTGCAATAACATATAGTACGGTTAGAAAAAAATAAACCAAGCAGGGAAAATAAGCAGAGTATGGCTTATAGAATTCTTTCCAACCTATTCCCAGCAGTGGTCCTAGGAGGCAACTATATTTTTTTCTGTGTAATAAAATATCTTTATATGTCTGGGTATGTGTGTTTGGTATGCATGCTTGTTTCTGTTCTCCCCTCATGTTGCATAAGCCCTGGTGGCACAGTGGTTAAAGTGCAGTATTGCAGGCAAACTCTGCTCACAGCCTGGGGTTCAATTCTTATCCTAAGGTTAACTCAGCCTTCCATCCTTCTGTTGTTGGTAAAATGAGGGTGGCATATAAGTCTAAATGCTATTGCTATTGCATCTGTATGCTCTTGCTACATGCACTGTGAAGTCCAGGGTTTCCTGCATACTCCATTATGAGCTAAATGAGTTATTCTTCTGATAAGACAAACTCCTGATCCACCTTGTATAGCTTCTTTCCAACAGTCTCATAGAGAACACTGGAATCAATAAATTAATCCTTGTTCTGCCACATGTGTGAAACAACCTCATCTCTACATTGCAGATCTTATCCTCCTCAAAAAATGTTGCCAGGCTTTGGGCCTTTGAATATTTTTTTCTTATCTACCTATACCATACAGATCTCCAGAATGGCTATCATGCCAGCCATAGACTTTGCACAAGTCCTGAAGAAGACATTCTTGGGACGAAGCATTGTGAGGTGACCATAGAATCTGCCTGCACAGGCATCTGCCCCAGGTACCTTACAATGGTTCATGATGAAGACCTCTTCAGCAGCACATCAGGCAGTCAGCTGGATGGCCTATCAGACAAAGTGGCTTTGCTGCAACAAGGGAAGAATTGCATAGGATAGAGTAGACATGTCCAACTCGCGACGTCACATGACGTCGCGCAACGTATTGGGACGGTTTTGCCATTGCAGGCAATGGGGTGGGCGTGGCTTCCGGATGACACGTCTGGCCCAAGGGTCAGCAGTTTGACACCCCTACGATAGAGCCATGTTTCTCAACCTTGGCAACTTTAAGAGGCATGGAGTTCAACTTCTAGAACTCCTCAGACAGCTTGCTGGCTGAGGAATTATGGGAGTTGAAGTTCAAACCTCTTAAAGTTACCAAGGTTGAGAAATACTGGGAGGGAAGAGCTAAACTAGCAAGGGTTCCATCTTCCACAGAAGTCAATGTATGTTCATTGACCAATCTAAACTTCAGTCATTTCCTTCTTTCCAACGTGCATTGGCCATTGAGATGGGGAGATCACAAAGGAAGGAGTGAGGCTAAATATGTATTCTTATCATTTTCACACTTTTTTAATGTCCCCAAAAAGGACTTAGTCCTACTTCAGTGCTGAAAATCTCTAGCTCAGGACCTAGACTCTTCCCTGAGACTTTTGGAAAACAGTGACAATACTTTTCAAGTGTCTTCTTCTCTTCCTACCCCTCCTTCTTGGTGTTTTCCACCCTAGTGGCTGTTGCTATGAGACAGCACAGCCACTCATACCAGCATACAGCGTGACTCATTTCATGGCGAGGAGATGGCATGGCAAGGACTTATCAGTGCGGGAAATTAGAAGGATGCTGTTCCAGAAACCTATTAACATAAGGCACCAAAATCTAATTTTACGTGGTTTATGCTTTGAAGAAAATGACATTCATTTACAAGAAACACGGCATAGGAAAATTTGGTTTCGCACATCTTTCAGCACAGATGTTCAGTTGCTGAACCTTGGCAAAACCAGTCAGTTGGCCTCAGCATTTGATCTTCTGCTCTCAGCCTCCCATCGATGAAAATTGCAAGCAATGAGCATATAAGGGACTGGGACAGATGGCTTCCCCCCTTCAGTGAGCTGGCCTCTTTAGTAGAGTTTCCAGATAAGTTCTTTTGCTTGGAGGACCTACCTTACATTAAGACAAAGTATGAGAAAATTGCTGGCAATAAATTGTGCTCTAACATTTCTCACTATGGGCATTTGGTAATGAGACATTAAAGAGGTAGCAACCCTATTCTATGAGCATGTTTTTACTAATGTATGGAAGTTTCTTATGCAGTAATGAGCATGAAAACAAGGGAGCTTCATATAAATATCCATATTGCCATAGTTACAGGGAGAGAGAAAGATGATTGATGGTGCTTAGGATAAGGCCATTGAAATCAATGGATAATTTCATCATAACTAATTTACAGGTCCTTGATTTCAATCAGGCTCCTCTAATTAACACCAAGGGTGGAATCAGCTCACTGATGCACCTGTGGTGAATCAATATCTTTATCCTGTCCACAACCACCTAAGATTCAGCCTTTTACTTTCTTTATCCTCAGTTCTTTTTATGGAATTAGAAGAGTAAAGTCAAAGGAAAAAGAGTAAATGGTTTTCTGCCATGGATCATATCTGGTATAAAAAATTGTGGCTTGCTATTATGAATTATAACAGAATAATAAAGTTAGAAGGAACCTTGGAGGTCTTCTAGTCCAACTCCCCGCTTGAGCAGGAGACCCTATACCATTTCAGATAAATGGTTGTCCAACCTCTTGTTAAAAAACTCCAGTGATGGAACACCCACAACATTTGAAGGCAAGGCATTAAGAAATCACCATAATAATAATCTGGCTGATTGTGTGATGAATCATATAATAGTAATAATTAAATAACAGCAATAGCACTTAGACTTATATACCACTTCATAGTGCTTTAAGCTCTCTCTAAGGGGTTTACAAAGTCAGCCTATGACCCCCAACAATCTGGGTCTTCATTTTACCAACCTCGGAAGGATGGAAGGCTGAGTCAACTTTGAAACCCATCAGGATCAAACTCCAGGCTATGGGCAGAGTTTGCCGGCAATACTGCATTCTAACCATTGTGTCACCAGGGCTTCTTGGTATAATTAAATAAAATAATAGAAATAGTACATATTTTACAAACACCTAGCTTGGAATTGGCTACATTCTTAAATGCTACCTTAATAATTGTTAGGTCCTTGGTTAGGACTATAATTATTAATTTTCCATCAATCTTAGACTGTGAATCTAACTATAGATTACTATTACCTAATAATAGTAATAATAATAAAAATTGTGCAATGCAAAAATGGAAGCAAGAATTACTTCAGATCAAACAAACTGTTACAGAAGAAAAGTGTGTATTGGCAGAGTGAATAAAAGATAGTCAAAAACAACAATTGATGAAACTAAAAAATTGGAATTTACTAAATGTGCAGAAAATGAAAAGTGATAGAGAAATAATGTAAAAAAAAAAAAACCCCACAAACAGAATGCTTGCAAGAAAAGGCATTATATGGTCAATTTCTACAAAATATAGACGGGAAAGTTAATAAAGATAAAATCTGGCAATGACTGACAACTGAAACATTAAAAAAAGAAACTGAAGGCTTGAATTTGGCAGCACTATTCAAACTAATGCAATCAAGGCCAGAATGGAAAAATCAACAAATGATTCAAAGCGCAAATTGTGCAAAAAGGCAGAAGAAACAATAGATCATATACTCAGCTGAGGCAAGAAGATTGCACAAAATCATTATAGAATAGAATAGAGCTGGAAGGGACCTTGCAGGTCTTCTAGTCCAGCCCCCTGCTCAAGCAGGAAAACCTATACCATCTCAGATAGGTGATTGTCTAGTCTCTTCTTAAAAATCTCCAGTGATGGAGCGCCCACGATTTCTGGAGGCAAGCTGTTCCACTGGTTGATTGTCCTCACTGTCAGGAAGTTTCTCCTTAATTCCAGGTTGCTTCTCTCTTTGGTCAGTTTCCAACCATTGTTTCTCATCCTGCCCTCTGGTGCTGGCGTGAACAACATGACCCCCTCTTCCTTGTGGCATCCCCTCAAGTATTGGAATACTGCCATCTTCTTTTCTTTAGACTAGCCAAATCCAAGTCCCGCAGCCATTCTTTGTATATTTTAGTCTCCAGGCCTTTGATCATCTTAGTTGCTCTTCTCTGAATTTTTTCCAAACTCTCAACATCTTTTTTGTGATATGGTGACCAAAATTGGCTGCAGTATTCCAGGTGTGGTCTTACTAGGGTTTTATAAAGTGGTACTAATACTTTGCATGATCTTGATTCTATACCTCTGTTTATATTAGCTTTTTTGGTTGCTGCTGAACGCTGCTGGCTCATAGTCAAGTGATCATCCACTATTTATTTATTTATTTATTTATTTATTTTTATTTATTTATTGGATTTTTACCCCGCCCTTCTCCTTGCGGACTCAGGGCGGCTAACAGCCTGATAAAAACAAATACAAAAAATACCAAAATACTATCATTAAAACATAATTAAAAAGACTCCAAGGTCTGTTTTTAAGCCAGGTCTCACCCAATCTGTACTTGTACCTTTGATTTTTCCTGTCTAAATGTAAGACTTTGCTTTTCTCCACATTGAAACTCGTTTTGTTGGACAGGGCCCATTGTTCAAGTTTGTCAATATCTTTTTGGATCCTGAGTTTGTCTTCTGGGATGATGGCTACTCCTGTCAGTTTGGTGTCATATGCAAATTTGGTGAGTTCCCTTTCAATTCCCTCATCTAAGTCGTTTATGAAGATATTGAAGAGTACTGGGCCTAAAACAGAACCTTGTGGTACCCCATTGCTTACTTCTCTCCATGTGGATGTAGTGCCATTGAGGACTACTCATTGAGTACGGTTTGTTAACCAGCTACAGATCCATCTGGTGGTGATGTTGTCTATTCTACCTTTTCCTCGCTTACCAAGAAGTATTGGAGAAGATCACAAAATATCAAAGTTGAAAGATTATGGTATAAACCAGCCACAGAGGTACCAGTGGTTATCAGAATAATGTGTGCTGTACAAAACTTAGAAAATCTGAGCATTGACAAAATTTTCATCTGTGAATTGCAAAAGACAACACTGTTTGGATCCATATATATACTATGCCAATACATTACAACATTCTAGGTTCTTGGAAAGAATTCAATGTGTATGAAGGCCAACACTATCTAAAGAACAGGCAGCTGTGACCTCATATTGTTGCAAACAAATAATAATAAATATCCTTCTTTGGGCCAACTAGCGAAGGAAGCTATTAAATCCTGATAATAATATGGTCAGTTAGGGAAGAAATCTAATAAATCCTACTCATCGTGGAGTTCTTGATGCTCTCTGAGCTTGGTTGTTTTCTTGTAGATGTTTCATTACCCAACTAAGTAACATCATCAGTTCAAATGCTGATGATGTTACCTAGTTAGGTAAGGAAATGTCTGCAAGTGAATAACTAAGCTTGGAGATTACCGAAGACATCACAGCTCCACCCTAAACTACGTAGTTTCTCTTCTATTGAAATCCAACTCAGCTTCATCATGGATTAAGCCAGAGGTGTCAAACTGTCGGCCCGCGGGCCGGACGCATCATCCGGAAGCCGCACCCACCTTATTGCCGGCAATGGCAAAACTGTCCCAATACGTCTCGTGACATCACATGACGTTGCGAGTTTGACATGTCTGGACTAAGCTGATCTTACATTGCCTTAAGTTGAGTTCGAGCCTTAAATGCAATCAGCAAGAGTGCAGTGCCAACCCAGATCCTTATACTCTCCTTGGGCAAGGAATGGATATAAAACCTTTGGGTACTATGTGGATAGGCTGGGAATTAAGAGTTTTCTAGAACAAGAATTCCAGGAACATAAATTGCCATCTACTATCAAGTCTGACAAGTATAAAGCAAATGTTTGTTAAGCTGTGAAGGCAAGAAAGAGAAATGCCAGATCTACAACACATTAATTACAGGTAGTCCTCGCCTTATGACCACAGTTGGGACTAGACTTTCCATTGCCAAGCAAGAAGACTGTTAAGTGAGTTGCATCCAATTTTACAACCCTTTTTTGTTACAGTTCTTAAGCGAATCACTTCAGTTTTAAGTGAACCATGCAGCTATTAAGTGAATCCAGGTTTTCTCGTTGACTTTGCTTCGTGGAAGGTAGCTGAGAAGGTCACAAATGGCAATCACAGGACACCAGGATGCTGCAACTTCAAACAGCTGCTAAACAAATGGTTGTAAGTCAAGGACTACCTGTATGAGAAGGGACTGCATTGTCATGCTTGTGAAGGAGAAGCAGATCAAGACTTAGGCATGCAAGTATAAAGACAGGATAATTTCTGTGAAATTCAAGCTGGGCACTCTGACCCATGGAATGTCTATTCTGAATAATTAAATCAACCTTTCACTAAAACATTTCCTCTTTTTGGAAATGGCATCAAACAATATCAGGAATCTGCAAATGCTGTAGACTGGGAGCAGCTGGGAGTCCTACTATCAAAAGCTGTAGTCTATATTTAGCTCAAATATCTTTGTTACCTGCCTTCAAGTGCCAGAATTTTTCCACAACAACAACAACAAAAATTGAAATATATTCATGGGTTGTCATGCTGCCTTGAGAGTCAGTGCAATTACATTCTACCGAGGTCTGACATAGTCCAGAGTTAATAAACTACAACTCTCGTTATTATAAAGCACATGATTACAGACATTTTCATTAAATCATGAAATTAGCCCAAGTAAATTGGAAGGATGTGTAGATGAATTTAGGCACCGAGGCACTGATGAGTACTTTATGAGCTCCACTAATGGCCAGCTTGAAAGTCACAGAAAGTACTGCAATCAACATTGCGCCATTATTTTCATTAACTTCATGACACCTTTAATTGGTACCTCTTTCTTCCTGTAAACATCTCCCCCTTTTAAGTACTGTACGTGGCATTTCAGGTATTGCTTCAGTCCTCTCGCACGACAGGCGAGTTAGATAAATCAATGGAAAACAACTTTTCCAAAAGGGCCATATGATTCCTAAAAGACAAAACAGCCTCTTGCAATCTTCTTCAAAGGCTTAACTCAGCACTCAAGAGATAGCGACTGAAATTCAAGGCAAAAAAAAAAAGCTTCAGCATTTATACCGGTGAGGCATTCTCTTGAAAGGTGGTGATAAAAAAACACCACTTTTGTCCATTATATTTAGCATGGAAAAGAAATTGAGTCAATCACATCCTTAATTGCTTTCTCATCTTGGAAGCCAACTAAAACGTTGCTTAACCCTCCACATCCTTATGTGTGTTTGAGTTTCCATTAGGACACCTTAGAATACAATTTGCATTGAGACATCTACAGAAAAACATTTATGTCTGCAGAGCCTAAGTAGGATAAAGAGACTTATGAAAATTGAACAGAAAATTGGAGACAATTTCCTCCAGTGCAGCAATAAAAATGTTTTATAGTACCTGCCACTAAACTTCATCTATTACGATATATTGCCAGACTATGTTATTCTTGTTTCTCCCAAGCTTTTCCAAAGTCCTTCTGGTTATCTTGATCCTCTGTATCTTTGCCCTGCATGATGAAGTTTAGAATAATATAATAACAGAGTTGGAAGGAAACTTGGAGATCTTCTAGTCCAACCCCTGCTCAAGCAGGAGACCTATACCATTTCAGATAAATGGTTGTCCAATCTCTTCTTGAAAATCTCCAGTGTGGAGCACGTACAACGTCTGGAGGCAACCCATTCCACTGATTAATTGTTCTAAGTGTCAGGAAATTTCTCCTTAGTTCTAGGTTGGTTATTTCCTTGATTAGTTTCCTACTCTAGGAAAATGGAGAATGGGTTGACTTCCTCTTCTCTGTGGCAGCTCCTTAGATATTGGAACACTGCTATTGAGTGACCATTAGTGCTACTTTTCATCAGACTAGACCAGGGTTGTCAAACTGCCAGCCCACGGGCCGGACACATCACCAGGAAACTGCGCCCACCCCATTGCCGGCAATGGGGGGAAAGCTCTGATACATTGGCGACATCACATGACATCGCGAATTTGAGATGTTTGGACTAGACAGTCCCAGTCCTGCAACTGTTCTTCAGATGTTCTAGCCTCCAGTTCCCTAATCATCTTTATTGCTCTGCATTTTTTCTAGAGTCTCAACATCTTTGTATTGGGGTGACCAAACTGGATGCAGTGTTCCAAGTGTGGCCTTACCAAGGCATTATAAAGTGGTACTAACACTTCACATGAAGAGCAATGAAATTTGGTACCTTAAATATACCTTACGTAGGGCCCTTTAGGCTCTCTGCCCCAGTTGACTTTATTTTGTTGTCATTTTGAGTTTTTAATTTTTAAAAAGGGAAAAGCTAGAATGTAGCAAAGCAGCTGCCTTCAAAAATATTTTTATTAAAAGGATTATCTCTAGGACCTCCTATAATTTTGTTTCAAAATCAGGAGGTGGGTGTCCATGGGTCATTGATTTATTTGGAAGGATCTGCACCCACCTAAAACCAAATTAAAATAAGCTGGAAGCATCCTCTTGGCTAGAGAAGTTAACTAGGAACAATCATGACATTTTGCTTTAGGTAAATAGATTTGTTCTGAGAGGCCATGTACTCCAACTTCTATTTCCTGAAAGTGCCTACAGCAGTGTTTCTCAACCTTAGCAACTTTATGTGGTGGACTTCAACTCCCAGAATTCCTCAGCCAGCAAGCTTGAGGAACATTGGCCTACAAGTACAATACGTTATCAAAATCCCCATTGTGCCCAGTAGCCAAAAAGTTTGTATCTCCCTGTTCATGTTTTTCAATGCTTAAATAAGACTATCAGAACTGAGCTGTCAACATCTAGATGATCACTTAATGGGCACCAAAGAGATGCAGAAGACACGGAGACAATAGTGGCATCTATAGGGGTCTAAATTTGGACAGCCCGGATCTTGTAGCATTTATTCAAACTCTTCCTTGTTCTTGGCTAATCAAAAATGATAGAAACAATTAGAATATTTAATATCAGGTTGTTTCACATACACACATATTCATAAGCCATTGCATGCACATCAGTAAAGATTATTATAGGATCTGTGACTATTCAAACTGTAGGTTTACACGGCTGACATAATTTGTTAAATTCAATTTTATTTCATCTCTGAAATCCATTTCTGAATGGGTTGTTTATTCATTTTAATGATGAACAGGTGAGCAAGTTAATAGGGAGAGAAAAAATTATGCACCATTCTTGAGGTCCATTTTTGCCTAGAGTTAAATATTTCAGATCTAGTGACAGTTTTAGCTCTTCTGCTCATAATGTGGAACAGGTTGGCCTTAGGCTATCTTTATTTTTAATTCTACATGGTGGGGAGTGGGAAATGAATTACCGATAGCTCTCTCCAAGTCTTTAAAAAAAATCACAAACTGTAAATGTGTCTCTAATATATCTTCCCATGAGCAGAAAAGAATGATCCTCATAAGCATTTCATTACCAAATTACATTGTCTTGGTTTATATTGCATAGCTTTTGACACAATAAACATTACTCCATATGTCTAATGTGGTTACAAAATGCAGCCGACTGACAATCACTTGTCAGAATCTGGATTGCATACAAAATACCTAAGAAATGGCTTCTCCTGAGCAGAGTGCATGTAAATAAATGATCACAAGAATCAGGCTTCAAACAACCTGCTTCAGAGGAAACAGAAGCTATTGGGGGCATAATACTGATCCAAAAATCTCACAAAATGCCTCTTCAGACTTTATTTGTGGAAGGTGTTCCAACAGGTTATTTCTTATTAATTAGGACAACACCACAATAGGAGACTACAAAAAAGAGATCCATGTTGGTTTTCTTTTTCTTTCTTTCTTTCTTTCTTTCTTTCTTTCTTTCTTTCTTTCTTTCTTTCTTTCTCTTTCTTTCTTTCTTTCTTTCTCTTTCTTTCTTTCTTTACTTTTCTTTTTTCTTTCTTTCTTTCTTTCTTTCTTTCTTTCTTTCTTTCTTTCTTTCTTTCTCTTTCTTTCCTTCCTTCCTTCCTTCCTTCCTTCCTTCCTTCCTTTCTTTCTTCTTTCTTCTTCTTTCTTTTTTCGTTATTCAACTAAATGGGGTGCTGACTAGAGATGCTTCCTCGGAAATTGTCAGATAAGAGACAGCTTAGTCTGCAGCTGGATAGAAGGTGGGGCTAGAAGCTCAGAAGAGACTGTCCCTAGTTTCTCAAGCTGTAAAGGAGACAACAGGAGAATTGTATTTCAGACTTGTGATATTTTGTTAATGAAGCTTTAGAATAGAGTAGAATTAGTTTATTTCATTGTAGTTCTTGTCTAGTCTGTCTGGTAAGGCTGATACTTACTGAATGATCTTGGTGGCAGCAAGTTGTTCTATGAATGGGGCTGGTTGTGAGGTAAGGGCTGAGGTGATACTGCTTGGGTAGTGACAGGTCAATAGGAATTGGTCCTTGTGAATGTAGTATGGTAAGGGTAAAGTAGAGGGTAAATTATTTGCTGTTATGAAAAGTCTGGAGGTAGGTCTAGGATGCCATGAGGAATTTGGAAGATGGACGGTGAATATATCTACTAGGTTAGAATGTTATAGTTTTAGTCTGGCAAGATTCTGTCCAGTAGGGATAAGCAAATAAAGAATTGGGCTCGTTTGGATTTCTTTTGCATAGCCAGTAAAGCATCCTTTTCCAAATCATTCTCTTGGCCTATCATTTTGTAGTTCCACTTTGCTACTGTCTTGTTAGCCAAAATTTGTTCCACATCTGTTATTCCTTCCTTAACATCTTTTAGATATAGTCTACCCATAGAAACAAACATTACTGACATTGTTCATATTACAGGTTATGAATTTCTAGCTCCATTCTTCAAAGATCTCCTTTAATGTTTTCAATGTTGTAACATTTTGTGTCATTTTCTAAGTCCCAGTATTAATGGACATTATGATACAAGATCATTTTTTTCTTCTGCTTAGGAATATTTAGTCCCCCCTAGTACCCAGTTTTTAAAATTATAAAGTAATTTATCTTTGTTATGGCTTATAATAACCAGGGTAGCCAAAATAAATCTGTTCTCCATGAGAAGCTATTTATTTTTTATAGTTAATTGCAAAATCTTATCTTATTTCACATTTATCTGTACCTTAATCCATTTATAACTTTCTTATATCAAAATCTTATTTAGCTTTTTGTTCTTTATTTCAGCAGCAGGGCTTGGGTTTGGCCAGTCTAAAGAAAAGAAGAAATAAGGTGACATGATAGCAGTATCCCAGAGGCTGCCACAAAGAAGAGGGGGGTCATGTTATTCACCAAAGCAGCAGATGGCAGGACAAGAAACAATGGTTGGAAACTAATCAAAGAGAGAAGCAACCTGGAATCAAGGAGAAACTTCCTAAGTGAGGACAATTAACCAGTGGAACAGAAATCGTGGGTGCTCCATTACTGGAAGTTTTTAAGAAGAGACTGGACTTGTCTGAGACTTGTCTGAGATCATATAGGTTCTCCTGCTTGAGCGGGAGGCTGGACTAGAAGACCTCCAAGGTCCCTTCCAGCTCTATTATTTTATGTTCTATGAATCAGCCCATCTCCAATTATCTCAGAGATCCAGCATTAGAAGCTGAAACGTAATACAGCCAGACAAGCGGTGTCATTTTCAAGAAAGCTATAACACAGTCGCTCAATTAACTTTAATTTTATGTTTACAAATATAAATATGTTGCATATAAAACCACATGCTCAGTGCAGGGTCTACCTACGTTCCTTGCATTTGATGTGAACTCAATCTGTAGAAAATTTCTGCACTTTGCCCTTTCTGCGTCATAAATATTAAATGTTAATGTGAAACCTCCAGCTGGAAGCCCCTTCATTTTCAAATTCTCCCTCCCATAATAACCAATAAGGGAGAAATCATTAAAGGGAGCAATTTTATTTCAGCACACTGAAAAGTATAACCTGTAGTATGAAAAATATCAAACAGGAACATTCGATCAGCCTTTTTTTCTTGATCGCTACTTATTTGCAAAGAATGGGGGACATAAAATACATGGAATAGTAAAAACAAAAAAAGTGCCAGACCTAATTTAGTGCTGCAGTAAAATATTACCCTGATGTAGATTAAACTGAATATTGCCTCCTTTTTATTTGGCCCCCTGGCATCCAAACACAATATAAAAATGTTTTAATCCACTGACAATCACCTGATAGGTGCATTGGTCCAATTTTCACAAAGAATGCCCCAGCATATAAGTCTGTGACCATTCATTGTCATAGTATCATTCTTATACATAAAGGGTTTCACCACCAGATTGCATCTGTCCAGTGAAAGGAATAGACAGATTTTCCTTCTAAAAAAACATGGTCCCTTATGACTTTGTATGGATTTTTTAACTGGGATAGCAAAAAAAAAAAAAAAGGTTTTGCTCTCTTTTTATTTATTAAATATCACACATTTCCCTAATTGCAGCACTAAGCTCCCTCACTAGGAACCCAACATGAGAATTGAAGGCTACCAGTTTGAAGAGATTGCAACTACACCTGTAACAATTAATGGGTACTCTTTTGGATAAAGTAAACTAAAAATCTACAGGCAAACATTTTCAATGAATCGAGAGATCCTAAATCTCTTCCTCCCATAAAGCAGGGGTCTCTAACCTTGGCCACTTTAAGACTTTGGTTATCATGCTGATGTATTTGTTCTCCTTGTAATTGTTTATTTTATTATTCTATTCTTTTACTTCTATTCTGTTTACACTTCTTTTGTTTTTCTTCCTTTATATGATTGCAAGCCACCTAGAGTAGTCCCACGGCAAGATAGGCTACTCATAAATTTAACAAATACATTTAACAAATAAATAAACAAACAAATTCTTGTTTTCCCGGGCTAATCTCATGTTTTATCAAAGGACGTCACATATCTTCAAGGCCATCTCCACGTGCACCAGGACAAGAGATCCTTTCTTGGATATATATTGAAAAGGAGAATGCATTTCATTGAAGGTAAAGGTATTCATTCAGGCTTCTTTGCTAATTATGGTGTGTCTGTCATACATCTTAAACCAGGGGTGTCAAACTGCCGGCCCATGGGCCGGTTTCATCATACCAGAGCCGCACCCACCCCATTGCCAGCAATGGCGAAAAAGCTCCGATACGTTGCGCGGCATCATGTGACGTCGCAAGTTTGACATGTCTGTCTTAAACTAAAAGCTATTGGGGCCAGGCTTCTATTGGATTCCATTGACTCTTCTCCAACTTAGCCCAAAATATAAAGTCTAAAGTTTATTTCTTTATTTATTCATTCATTCACTCACCCACTCACTCAATTTCTATAGCTGTCCACCTCAAACAAATGACTCTAAGTGGCAATATACTTACTGATCAGCATTTACATTTCATATATAAGGAGCTCGATAGTTTGTCAGATAGACTGGGCTAAAAAATAATTGAGGAGTAATAATTCATGCCCTTATCTTCTACTAGTTCTCTGACTGCAGCGCACTTTGCATGGGGCTGCTTCTGGAGACAAGTTGGAAATAGCAAATGGAGAATGTAATGGCCCACTTATTGGCAGGTAAAAGCCACCCCTGCTATATAACACTAGTTTTCAGGTACTACAATGGCTTCTAGATTTAACTCAAAGTGGCCTTTTTCATCCATAAAGACTTATCTGGTTTGGTCCCCAAGTATCTCCAAGTCCATCATCTTCAAACAGAAGTGTTCAGTTATTCTCAGATGTTTTTGCAAATTTCTACCGCGGGAAAGCATTGCCTGAACTTTCCACATTAACTTCTCAAATGGGGTGACTTTGTGGAAGATGCAGGCAGTGTTTATTCGTGGTAATGTCACCCTAGATGTGATATTAGCACTCATTTTTACAGTCATTTGGAAACCACATTAAGCTGATGCAATTTGCAAAAATGTCTGGGACATGAAAGATGGATGGATCCCATGCTATGAAAATCAGGTGCCATATGTGGGAGTTGTATTGTGAACCATGACTTGTTTTTTACTAGAGCTTAGGAGCTATGTTCCCTTTGTTTTACTATTATTGAAAATTGCAGGAGGTTGCTATGGAATGCATGCAAATATGTATGTATGTATGTATGTATGTATGTATGTATGTATGTATGTGTGTGTGTGTGTGTGTATGTATGTATGTATGTATGTATGAAATCACAACAGGAAGACCTCTTGGGCAGTTAACAGTATACATGTTGAGTTTGTAAGATTGTAACAAATCTTAGGAGCTGAGATAACACTGTTTGACAAATACAAAAGGTGGGTGTGCGTGCTGAATGTCTATTTGCTTTTGCAGGCATTCGTTCCTTTTCATGGAGGTGTGCAAAAATCCCCCCATTAAACAAAGCAATATGTAAGCTACGCTTTTCTGTCCAGGAACATTTTCAGTGCAAACTGTTTCCACTCTGAAGAAAGGTTTATTGTTTTTCTATTATTTTGCTTTCCTTGTCTAGCACATAATATATTTGTCCTACTTCTAATGTGACGTGTGGACATTTTGAGGCCTAGAGAGAGAGAGAGAGACATGACCGCTCTTCTGGGTCTTGAGGGGTAGTTTGCTCTGTCTGGCTGCAAAATGTATTTATTTTCATCAGTTATATGCTTCCTTTCAGCTCCGAGGGCACTGAAGGTTAACCGTCAAAAGGAAAATCCAACCATTTAGAATAGCATGAAAGAGTTATATTCATCACTGATATAACTCGAGCTGAAAAGATCTGGCTAAAGAGGAAGGTCAGATTCCTGCCCTAAAATGCAAAGAGAGAAGGCCAAGGACAGCAGCTGAGTAAAGGCACTTGATAGCCTGGGAGGGATATAGAAAGTCTAGATAGTCACAGGGTATAGAATGTCAAGATGGCAGCCACAATAGTGCAACTAAAGCTGCACCCATTTTTATATCCAATACAATTTTTTTTAAAAATGGCGGAGTTTCAGTCACAGGTTGTAGCCATCAGCTTTAGTTTTGGGATCATTCTTTGAGAGAATACCTTTCAAAGGCCTTCTTGCTGACCTGAATATTAGGATAGGTCATCTGGAGTTAGCGTTCAATTAAATAGCGTAACTTTACTTATTTTCCTAAAGGAGATCAACCCTGACTGTTCTTTGGAAGGAAAAGTACTGAAGCTGAAACTTAAACACTTTGGCCACCTAATGGGAATAGAGGACTCCTTGGAAAAGACCCAATTGTTGGGGGAAACTGAAAGCAAAAGGAGAAGGGCATGGCAGAAGATGAGACAATTAAATAGTGTCATCGACACAACAAACATGAATTTGGGCAAACACCAAGAGACAGTGGAGGACAGGGGGGCCCAAACTGGGAAGGCAGGTTGATACCCCCAGGAAGAAGCAGTCTCACAAATAACCAGGCCATGAGCCATGTAGGGTTTTAAAGGTGATAACAGCACCTGGAAGTAAACTGTGAAGTGCAGTTCACACAATAGGGGATAACATGGATGAAGCTAAAACTCTTAGCATTGGGTACACAACTGCATTCTATACCAGTTATAGCTTCCAAGTGTTCTTCAAGGGCAGCCCCATGTACACGAGAGATTACAGCAATAATCCAAAGGAGGAATGACACTCTTTTTAAACAAAAAACAAAAAACTGGAAAATGAAGAGAGTTATTTTTGGAATCAAAATGTACAGGATTTTGATGAAATAGATAAACTTATCTGAATTTCTATCCTATTACTGTGTTTCCCCGAAAGTAAGGTCTACCCCAAAAATAAGCCCTAGCTTGATTTTGGGGGGTGGGCCTAATATAAGCCCTACTGCAAAAATAAGCCCTGGTTTTGGGGTGAGGCACACACCTAACAATCAAGCTAGGGTGGGGGTGGGGGGTGGAGCTGCGCCCCGCACCCACTTCCCTTGCAGCCAGGCCTCTCCTCGCCGCCCCACTTCTTCTGCAGCATCTTCTGCAACCAGGCCTGCATTTCTCAGTCACAGGCCTTTCCGGAAGGCCTATGCAGCCAAGAACAGAGGTATGGATTGAATCCATAGCTCGGTACTCAGCTGCAGTGGCCTTCCGGAAAGGCCTGATTGCAAAATGCAGGCCAGAGCTCCATTCCCACCTGCAGAATAAAGCTGCTCCTTTGGCTGTAGGAGAAGTGGACCAGCTGGGCAGAGTTGTCAGTGCCAGAGGTGAGTATAAAAGACACCTCCTCTCCTCCCCCAAAAATAAGACCTGGTGCCTCTTTTGGAGGCAAAAAAAAAAAAAGACCCGGTCTTATTTTCAGGGAAATATGGTAATAGGGAAATAAAGCTAAATTACAAAAATACATTGCCCTAAGATCAGGGGTCTCCAAACTTGACAACTTTAAGACTTATGGACTTCAACTCCCAGAATTCCTCAGCCAGACATGTTGGCTGCAGATTTCTGGAAGTTGAAGTCCACAAGTCTTAAAAGTTGCCAGGTTTGGAGACCCCTACCCTAAGATCATTCGTGCTTGTGAGGAAAATATCCATAAAGGTCATACGAGCTCAGAATTTGTGTGCATGCTTTGTCTTCAGGAGATCTGTTTCATGAAGAGGGGGAACAGATCTCTGCCTGAGCCTGTGGAAAGTCATGACCAATCATTATTGATAAAACTAAGCTAGAAGGATCAATGGTTAGACCCCACCTAAGTCAATGTCCCAGGAAGTGCAGATGGCTGTTCATTACACATTGCTCTCTATGCAAGTCCCCACTTCAGCCATTAGGTCTAATGTAAATCAAGCTTCCCTTAAAATGTGACACACTGCTGCCATCCAAGCTAATGTTTACCTGACGGCCTTTGAAAGGACTTTGCTGAAACCCAGAGTAATTACTGTATCCCACAAAAGCTCAGCTCTTGTTTATCTGCCGTCTTCTCTTTGCTGAATATTGTAAATATTGCATGAGGATGAAACAGAGAAAGGCTGTTTATATCCATTGCTTTTTAGAATTCACTCATCTTTTCAAGGAATGCCCTGTATAATGTGATTTGATAAGTGTGTGAGCATGTCTATGCATACGTGTGCATTCCAAATTTTTAAAAAAGTTATAACAGACTATAGCAGTTTAGAATAAACGCTTTGTCATCTGTAGAATATAAGCAACAAAATCCTCAAGCAGTTGTCAGCTGCAACCAGAGCTTATGATAACCTTTTTTGAATTATGTTTATTTTCATCTTTTAAGTCACTTCTCTACCAAAGGACCTTTCTCAGTTAAAAATAATACTGTACTACATATTGAAAATAATTGTTATTTTAAAAAAAAGCCTCACCAGCAGAACATGTTAGGACAATCGAAAGGATGAAATGCATCTTTCTCTTTTTTTATTATTTGCTCTCTTAATAGAAACTGAATTTTTGCAGCTATAAGAGAATATTCCCAGGTGAACATTAAAATTCCTTCTGCAAACAGTTCCAATCCATATTGGATATGTATATATCCATAATTGATGCACATATAATAGAAATCTCCCCTTTTAGACCGCAGATTACAGCAGGATGACAGTAGGTATCTTCCTACAACAAATCAATTAGCTGCAATAATGGAAACAAAATAATTCAAATAATAATTCAAAATAATCATGCACTACAAAGATTGTTTAGTGGTGGGAGAAACTTAGAATGTAATTTACCGGATTCCCTGCATTGATTGTCCTTGTGACTATGTAGGACAGATGGGGAAGAAGCTAACTATCAGATTACAAGAACATGAGTTAATGGTTAGATGAGGAGACCCAAATTCATTAGAAGCCTCACATTGCAATGAACAAGGACATGCATTCAATTTCACACTACTACAATTTTTGGCCGAGCAGGGACAAAAATAGCCAGAGAAATAATTGAAGCCTGGGAAACAGACCATTTGTCAGTCAATAGGAGTGCTGATTTACCACCAGCTTATCAGCTACTTAGGAGCTGAGGGTGTGGCGGCACAAGGAAACAACAATTAATGACTTAATAGCTGCCATCAACACTCTAAATAACAACTAAAAGCCACACACAACCAGGTACTATGTAAATCTAAGGAGTAGAACAGCCCAGTGCATACATTCTGCAGAGAGAGAGAAAAGTTCTGTGAGAATGGGTTCCAATGCATATCCAAAAGCTTGGAAGAACAAACCTTTGGTCCTAGTGAAGAACTCAGACTGGATCCTGCAACATTATCCTGGGACACATATATTTGCCTTCATTCGCAAGAAGACAGAATAGTAAAGATAATGAACTAGCAGCAGGGCAGGCTGGTTCATGCTCAGTTACACATAGTCACCAGGTGGGTCATTCTGTCCCAGCCAAAAATATCTCACAAGGAAGAAAAAAAACAGGAGAAAGGAGCATTGTGTCTACAGCTCTGTATTCCTGAATGTAAGACAAAATGTTAAAATAGGCAAATAAATAAATAAACACAGAAAATAAGATATTGCACTCTCAAATGCAAGAATTCAAGGATAGGAAGTATGCTGAATACTGCTGCACTTTTTGAAGTCATTTTACCTGCAAAGGAAGGTCTGCACCGGTCTACTGGGCATTGTCTAGAAGATTCCATTGCTTTGCTAGCTCTAGGCTCATCCACAATGAGGGATCAGAAACATTGGCAACCATGATTCTACAACACATGTAAAAAAGGATGGGGCATTGATCATGTTGAAAGAAAAATCTTCAGGGTCCAGTCCAAGCCGGGAATAAACATAATGGAGACGGGCTGAGTGGGATTATCAAATCTGCATTTCTGCAGAGCTGGCCTGCTCAGTTTCTGTTTGGGGCTATTAAGAAAAACAGAGCCTTTAAGATCCTCTGGGGAAATATAATATTCTTCCTTTTTAATATCCCCCAAAATATTTCTTTCTCGGGGGGGGGGGGTGCTGTCTTCCTACAATCATGTCATTGCTGCCATCTTGATTTTTTTTACCACTTTTACCCAGATGCCCCTGGCTCTGTTAAAGATCAAGAGCATATCACTGGCATATTTTATGGTTATTTTGCCTCCAAGGCAATTGATCCTTTAAAGTAAAAGTAACGTGTTTTTGGAAATTTTCACACTATTTTATAGGCCTCAGTTTACCTGGTCTTGGAGCTGAAGAATGCTGGATGTTTGAATGTCTCTTAAGATGATTCTTTAAAGTGCATTTTGCTCCTCCATTTAATTAAGAAAAAGGAGGAGCCAGAGTCTCTTTTCAAGATGAACTCTCCTCAGGTATATCACTGTTTAAAAGAAAAGCAAGAGATTTTATTTGCCTAAACTTTGGCTTCTCTCCATCCCTGTCTAACAACTTCATCGGGATTTTCTCCTTCTTCTGTTTGAAGTTCCATAAATAAAATGTTTAGCTTTCACCTGAGCCTTCAAACTGAAGGGGGGAAACCCTTGATCCTTTGTTTCTCCTCCTGCTTTAGACCAAAAAGTGGAAAGAAGGGGGAAACGTGCAATAACATGAAAACCTACAGCTCTACTTAATTCCGACATATTAACCAACCAGTCTTCCTGCTTGCTTGCCTGCCTATGTCTTTACCTGTTAAGGCTGGAGCTCAAAGATTTCTCTTCTGTGGTCCCACTCTGAAGCTTTCTGAAAATAATGTTCAGAACTTCTTCTTGGGACATAAATTCCAGGTTAAAAATGTCACTGCATTTTATTATACAATCTAAACTTAATTGCACACAAGTTGGCATGCCCATAAAAGATGATGCAAGGCCTCTATTAAAATGTGCATCTGCTAATTGTCCACAGGAGAACAGCAATGGTTAAAGATTTCTTGTCTAAAAATGAAAAAAAAAATCTTTTTCTGTGATCATCTGGAGGTGGTATAGCACCTGGCATGAGGTCAGTTGTTTGAACTCCTTCTACTTCAATTATTCTGTTTTAATTATTGCTTCTTATCATCTGTTTTAGAGGTTTTTATATATGTGAACAGTCTTGAGGGAGAGGGAGAAGATATTTGTTTTAAAAAAATAAAACAAAATCAGAGATATACAATCTAGGGATTCAGGCTAGGTGGGACTATTCAAAATTCTGAATACAGGCTGCAGATCTTTTCCATACAAAATTGAATTTTTTAATACAATACAAAGGAAAGTTATTATACAAAAGGGAGTGGGGGGCGTATCATATTAATTCTAGAAAGTTGATGGTATTTTAATGATATTTAATAAAATCAAACTTGGTTTTCCTTCCAATCTTATCTTTTTGGAGCAGTCTTTGGAATTCTGACTAGATTTAAAGGCTGCAATCAACCCCAAAATGTATGTAGTTTAAATCCAGGTAAGAGAGAAATATCTGAATAACCATTGAATGATAGAAATAGGTTTGGTAGTCCATTCATGAGCAAACCTAAGTGGTTGTTTTAGTATAGTTTTTTGACATTGTAGAATAACCAATTGTATGTACTTTGTCATAGGCCCAACCAAGAAGTTTAGAATAGAATAGAATAGAATAGAATAGAATAGAATAGAATAGAATAGAATAGAATCTGGAAGGGACTTTGGAGGTCTTCTAGACCAGCCCCCTGCTCAAGCAGGCAAACCTATACCATTTCAGATAAGCGACTGTCTAGTGGTCTCTTCTTAAAAACCTCCAGTGATGGAGCACCCACGATTTCTGAAGATAAAGCTGTTCCACTGGTTAACTGTCCTCGCTGTTAGGAAGTTTCTTCTTAATTCCAGGTTGCTTCTCTCCTTGATCAGTTTCCAACATTGTTTCTTGTCCTGCCTTTGGAGAATAATTTGATCCCCTCTTCTTTGTTCGCAGCGCCTCAAATACTGGAATATTGCTATCATGTCACCCCTAGTTCTTCTTTCCTTTAGATTAGCCAAACCCAAGTCCTTACAACCCAAGTTGAAAGAAGTCATTTTCAGAGGGGAGCCCATGTCTATGAAAATAATTTATCACTAACCTAGATGATAAATAACCTAAGGTAGAGTAGGGTTGCACATAAAATATACAGTATTCAAACTAGCCAAAATCGCTTGAAAGTAAGATGGGTAGCATATAAATTTAATAAATAATAATACTCATATATCGTTCCTAAAGAATGCAAATGACCAGCTGTCTGCAAGGAATATAAATCCTTCCATTCCCCACCATTCAGCCAGAGCTGAAGAAGCTTCTTGGATGAGAAGCGAAACAACTTCAAAGAAAAACAAGAGAGTCCAGTTGCCTCCTGAAAAAGCATCTTTGGAACAACCATGACCTGGATGACTGAGAATCTCCATAAACATAGATATCATTTCTAACATTATAGTTTCCAGGGTTGGAAAGTGTTGGACCCAAAACACTTGAATTCCTAGTCTGGATGGTCAACGACTCTTTTACACATAGAGACATAAACACACATCTATGCCCAATTAATGCTGTAGGATTAGAAAAACAGACCTAAAAATAAAATAAACAAGATGAAAGTTACCGGTAAGTTGCTTTGGGAGAAAAAGTTTTTTTGAAGGCTGTGAAAACTTCTTTTTGCAAATGTTTGCTAAAACAAAATGTTATCTCCCTAATTAAAACAGCAATATGACGCCAGCAGTGTTGGTAGAACTGCATCTGATACTTATTTACCTAATACCTTCATTAAAAAGCTGGTCCAACATCAACCTGCAATGACTTTCAAGATTTATTCTGGTATATTTAAGCTCTTTGGCTTCCTGAATTAATCATCCCCAATATGATTTACTAGGCTGGGTTTTTACAAAGAAGTTATTGCATGGGAATTAATAAGAGGTCTATAATCTATATGAGAATGAGCATGACTGTTAATAAACCTTCACAAAGAACGCTCATCTAGTTTTCTAATACCAGAAAGATGGATAAATTTGAAGTCAGTTAAACGATGAGGCTTAATCTGGAGGCCTAGTGAAGTCATTCAGAAAGGAATTTAATTTACTCCCCAGATTTGAAACTCCAACTGCAAAGAGGGTACAGATGAGTCTGTTGCTTCCAGAAATCAGGAGAATGAATTCAACCGGCATAGTGGATAAAACGTTGAATTGAGACAAGGAAGACACAGAGATTGAACTGACCACAGAATGGATAACTTGAGTGACCTATCTCAATGAGCTGCTGTGGGGTTAAAAAAAGAATATCATAGGCATATTGGAGCAGAACCTATGATTTATCAAAAGAGCAAAAAAAGTTTTGGATTCAGCAAATCCAAAATTGCTCTACACCCAAGATATCCTATTTGCAGAACTCCACTGATTACTGGTTAGCTTCCAGGAGCAATTCATGGTATTGGTGGTCACCTTTAAAACCCTACATGGATGAGAGTCTGGGCATTTTGGAGACCACCTGCCACTAGAGGTACCTTCCGATTCAATGAGAAGCGGAAGGGAGAGCTTCCTTCAGGACCTTACTCCAATGATCAGGGCAATGGAGAAGGGTCTTCTCTGTGGTTGTCATGGCTAGCTCTGACTCTGAGGAGGAAGAAGTTACTTCAGAGGACCCTGTGGAACAACAGCCTGCCTCAGAGAGCAGCAGAGAGGCATCCAGAGCAGATTAGGCTGCAAAGTCTGAGGAGCAGCTGGAAGCAGCAGAAGATGAGGGCTTCTCCAGAATTTCCTCCCAATTCAAGGCACATAGACTGAGCAGAACAGAGGAAGTCTGCTTGTGAACAAGGATGTTCCTATCAGGGATAGCTTGCATTTGGTGGAGCTGTCCTTTAGAGCTACTGCTAGCAAACAATCCTTTGTTGGGAACAATGGCTATTTACTGGAATCTCTGGCCATTGTGCCCTGAAAACTCTGTGCTAACTCTGCCTTTTGAACCCAGACTGACTAAATACCTGCAATGACTTTATGACCTCTGGACTCTACAATCTGAGGATGCTTCTGCCTGGTGCATGTGCTTACTCAGATCTTTTTCTGCATGCTTTCAAAGGATTTGGGACTGTTTGAAATCATGTGTGCTTCTACATTTACGCCCTGTCTGCCACTGCTGTAATTACTCAAAGCAAATAAAGCCTTAAATCTGTATTTCTTGTGCATGTGCATGCCAGACCTGGGACGGGGTAGTGGCTTCCCTACTTCTTTGGACAGGATCTTCCTGAGTTGAGACTATAGTAATATTACTATCGTTGTTGATTTGATACCAAGTATGCTTCTAAAGGAAACCATATTATCTCCTCAACAGATTCATGGCTGCCTTCCAAATAAGGAAGGTTTTGTTGGAGCTTCCACCACTTCTTTGCATCTATAAGCCATTTTTAATCTAAGGGTAAATATAAGAGAGAGAATCTTCACACACTGCCCGGTGTCAACCTGGCCTATTGTTTGTTAAATATGGTTCCAAGAATGTTTATGGAGATTTTCAGTCATCCAGGTCATGGTTGTCCCAAAGATACTTTTTCATGAGGCAACTGGACTTTCTTTTTTTCTCTTTGAAGACGTTTTGCTTCTCATCCAAGAAGCTTCTTCAGCTCTGACTGGAATGATGGGGAATGGAAGAATATATACTCCTTGCAGACAGCCAGTCATTTGCATTCTTTTAGAAAGTCGTTGATACCACCTGGAGGTTTATCTGTGTTGTTAGTGTACCCTGAGTAGTGCAAATGGGTGTGGAATCTTCTTGGAATTGTTGAAAGGACTGTGTTGTAGACTGGAGACAGATGATGTCATATCCCTCCCCCTCTGTTGAGAGAGGGCTATTCAATTTTGACATAGTTGGCCTCTTTGACCCCTCTTTCAAACCAGCGGTCTTCTCTGTCCAAAATGTGGACTTTGCTGTCTTTGAAAGAATGCCATTTGTCTTTTAAATGCAGATAGACTGCTGAATCTTATCCTGATGGGTTTGTTCTCATATGTTGTGCCATACATTTATGAAGTGGTTGTTTTGTTTCCCCAATGTACAGATCTGCACATGGCTCACTGCATTGTACTGCATATACCACATTGCTCAGTTCCAAGAAGCAAGGGAATTTCCATTTTCTCTCTCATGGTTTCCTCTCCTTAAGACATAGCTTAAATAAGCTTTCCTGTGTTATGTAGTTAAATCTAACTTTTATTTCAGTTATAATGAGTATCTGCTGGCATTCATTGATAGCTCAGCTAAGCCACATTCCACATGCAAGGCAATTATATTAAGAGCACCACATTCTTTTTAACAGTACTTTCTGCTACTTAATCGCCCAATATTTTTCATGAGCTCAGAAGCACTTTCTCTAACCAAGCTCCTAGTGAACTCAAATCTTCAAACAGTTTCTACAGATTTCATTGATGGAATATGAAACAAATCCATGTGACTGTCACCATTTTTTGTTCGTAAGAAGGATTACCTTTCAACTTTTTAGATCTCCCAGTGATTTTTTTTCCCCAAGCCAAAGAAAGGCTTTTGAAATAAAAAGCAAAACAAAGAACTGGCCACTAATGTTCATCACTTGTACAAAGGCAATTGGAATTGAATCTTCCAAGGAACAATCAGAGGGTTTAATATGAAAGAAATCAAAAACAATTGTCAATTCATCTGACAAGCATTTGCACAACATGAACAGATTAAACAAAAATCCATCAGAACAGACCAGGTAATTGTACCCGCCATTCCATTCATGTTATTGATCTTTCAGTGATCAAGGATCTATAGGTATGAGCAATAAACCAGCTTAACTGCAATTTAACATGTAATCCTGATTCTTTGTGCCTAACACATAACCTTTTATCTGGGTTCAACCCTGACCATCCAGAGTTCATTCAGCAATGTTAGTAAATATCAAGGATCAAAATGAAATGAGAGGGGATTGCTGTCCAAAGCAACTAATGTAGGGTGGGTTTTATGAGAACCAAAGAGAAAAAGAAATATGTAGAGTAGTGCAAAGAAAAAAAAAATCAAATTTTGAAGAGCTAAAATTCTAAAGTTAGTCAGTGGAAGGACAACTGAGTTTACAAACAAAGACTTTCAAGCTGTGTTCTGTACAATTTTATAGATTTGGAAACTTTAACAGGCAGAGACTATGTTAATATGACATAATGAACCATGAATTAGTCAATCATGTTTTAGCCTAAAGTATCCAAAGAGACCATATGGATATTTTATGGTTCAGTGCATTGTACATTCCAGAAAATGGGATTAACCATGTACTGTAAACTGTGATTAAAAGCCAGTATGCAGGAATTATTAAGATGTTCCAGTTGGACCGGAAAGACCCTGATTCAAGTCCCCTTTCAACCACAATCCTTCTCTGTCCAACAGGTACTTAAAAATTATTGTGAGTAATTTCTAATTTAGTTTGTACCTTACGCACTCAAACAGTCTGTATCCCAGATTAGAGAAAGCACAAATACTGCTTACTACTGCTAGCAAAAATAAAGCTTGACATTTATTTATTAAACATCAGAAAGCAACAAAAAAACAGTTAATTGGCAAAATGGAACAAAAAGCAGGCCAAAGCAAGAGACATGAACAACAGTCAACAATTTACATTTTCTCTGTATTTCTATGTACAGCATCTATCTACATCAAAAATTGCAGAACTTTCCAGAACCACCACAAAAATACTGTGGGCAATTAGCATGGAGTAGGGTTTCTCAACCTTGACAACTTTAAATTGTCAAGGTTGAGAAACTCCCAGAATTCCTCAGTCAGCATTGCTGACTGGGGAATTCTAAGATTTGAAGTCTGTACAACTTAAAGTTGCAAAAGGTGAGAAACACTGGCACGGAGAGTACCAAAAGGAGTGGTCTTCAGTTATTTCAACTTTAATCCTTTTATGTACAGAATAGCATCATAATAGAGATGGAAAGTAGGACACCAGATGATTCATTCTATATTCTGAACCGTTAAAGAAACAATTTGTTGGATAGAAATGCTATATCTAACCACAGAATTGTTGTTAGGAGAAAAACAAAAAGATACCAGTTGTAATAAATCAATGGTTGTCAGAAGAGCCTCAATTTCATCTAGTTCTGGGTGGACATCTGTTGTCTTTACCTGTTAATTGGGGCAAATAAGACAAAAACATCTAAATAATGAGCTCTTTGATACTTTTGATTGGAAGCAATTAAGTCAGAAAATAATGCAGCTGTTTGCATCTTGTCAAAACGGACTCCGAACGCAGGGAACAGATTGTAAAATGTTTTAACTCACTCAAGGCTTTGATTTAGCATTCTTTAGTGTCACCTAACATCTGAATAAAGCAAGAGATGTTAGGTAAGTAAATAGAAGTAAGGATAAGAGCAATATAAAGCAAAGCAACAATAATAAGCATTGCTAAAAATACTGCCTCAAGCATCATGAATAATAGAGCATAAATGTTCACTTCAAAGCCTCCTGAGAAGATTCTATCTTGTCTTCAAGAAACAGTAAGCCCAGTTTCATGCTTCAAACAAGGGCAGATTCATGGCAAATGTTGTTTGATGATGAGAACAGCATTATCCCTGCCAATCAGCTTTAGCAAGGCACCATCAAACCTGGGTCATTAAGTATGAAGTTGGAGGCCTAGTGGAGAGGCAAAGTTGGAACATAATCACCTTGACTCGGGGCCAAAGTTCTTGGGAAGCGGATCCTGCAAACATAGTCTGAGGACCCCTGATGCTAAGATTAGGAAGGGCAAACCAGCTTCTCTTAAACTCAGTTGATCTCAGATCTCAAGCCAAACACTCATCCTTTAAATAGTTGTGTCAAGCTGATCTTCAGAGGCAGAAAGTTTGAAAGCTGCCACTGCCTCTACTGATTTTAATTACTTTGGGCTTCTTTAGGAACTTCAGAGGTTATCTTACTCTGAATGTCTTTCCTAATCATGGCACATACTTGCCTCACCGACTTTTTTCTCTGCTGTGCCCTCAGATTTTGCTTCTGTCTCATTCCAACCTGCAAATGAAACAAGCTTAAGGCATCTTTAGCTGTGCAGGTGAATACAGTCCTGCTGAAGGAAATTGTAAGGAAGCAGGAACTTCTGCAGTCCATATTTCCCACCCAGGTATATAGAGAATCACAGACAGATAGTGTGACCTACTTATTTAATAAGCAGGGTAGGACTTCTGGGGAATCTGGAAGAAAAGACAACTGAATTTTATGCGAGCTTTTGAGTCTTACAAGATGTACAGATGTTGACATGCCATTTTTCTCCTTGTTTGGATATCATCCAAGGGCAGCCTTAAGATATATATGATCCATTAGGCTTTGTCACTCATTTCCTTGGAAGAAAATCAGGGGATTGCGGTAACATGAAACAGAGGCAAGAAGTCAGGATATGGATTGGCAATGTCAACACTCTTCATACTAAAAGTTCCATCATACTAAAAGTTCCATCAGTGAGGAAAGGCCCCAACTCAGACCATTTGTTCACTTAAGCTATGTTGGTTTCCAAAGGAGACAATCTATGGTTGTCCAAAATTAGGACAGTCCTAGCAAGAATGAAGCTATCTTGGGATACCTTCTACCATTCCAGCATTTTACCTCATTGACGTATTTAAGATCACATCATTACTTGAGTGGTGGATTAAACCCAGATTTCTCAATTCTAAGCAAAACTTTGTTCATTTAAACCTGTCCTGTTCTTATACCTGAGGCTTACCTCGCCTTGAACTTCCTTAAGTGAACAACACCCAGTATGGAACAAAGACCCTCTAAGTATCTTTTCGTGTTGAAGTTTTAAGCAAGAACCTACAACTTTTATTTTTCCTTTCTTCATCTCCATGCCAAATTTGGCAAAAGAGATCTCTCTCTTTCACACACACAGCCTCACTGACATTTTAGGGGAAGCCAGAATTATAACCTATGTGGCTTTCACGAATGAGTGATGGCCAAAACTCATCACTCTTAGACACTGTTATTCACCCAAAGTATTTATGTTGTATGTTGGACTGTTAGGATGATAGACAATGCATTTAGTTGCCTGTCAGACTTTTGGATGTGTGTATTGGTGTGGGAATACATACTCTCAAAGAGAGGGTCAGGATAGAAGTTGATACAGACATAAGCATGGAGGGCAATTAAACAAATGAGGGGATTTATTCTAAAAAGGAAGATATTTATACTCATGCATTACAGATGCATTACAGATCCTTGACTTAAGACCATTTGTTTAACGATGATTAAAAGTTATGATGGCACTGAAAAAAGTGTCTTACAACATGTCCTCAAAGTTACTTCTATTGCTCCTGTGGCTGAAGCATCTTGTGACTAGGTGGTAAGAAATCTTGGGTGGTAAGAAACCTTGCTGGGCAGTCTTTTTGAGTGACCCCCATATGTGGGAAGAAGAGGGGCACCTCTTGGTGCAAGTAGGGGGTTCCTATGAGCTTCTTTGGCTGAGTTTAGGTCTTTGTTCCATCTGGACCACTCTTTTATTGCCTTGGTAGGCCAGGTAGCCATTTTTCCTGGTTCTGCTGAGTCATGGAAGAGACCAAGCCAACTTGGGTTGGCTTCTTGGACTTTCCAGATCCAAAGACTGCTCCTATCTTTTTTTGAGAAATGGGGGGGGATCTTTCCATCTTCACGGAAGATCCTGGAATAATAATAATAATAATAATAATAATAATAATAATAATAATAATAATAATAATAATAATAATAATAATAATAATAATAATAATAATAATAAAAAAAAAAAAAGTTGGAAGGGACCTTGGAGGTCATCTAGTCCAACTCCCAGCTCAGGCAGGAAACCCTATACCATTTCAGACAAATGGCTGTCCAGTCTCTTCTTAAAAACTTCCAGTGTTGGAGCATTCACCGCTTCTGGAGCCAGGTTGTTCCATTGGTTAATTGTTCTAACTGTCAGGAAGTTTCTCCTTAGTTCTAGGTTGCTTCTCTCCTTGCTTAGTTTCCATCCGTTGCTTCTTGTCCTGCCTTCAGGCGCTTTGGAAAATAGCTTGACTCCCTCTTCTTTGTGGCAGCCCCTGAGATATTGGAAGACTGCTATCATGTCCCCCCTCTTCCTTCTCTTCATTAAACTAGACATAACCAATTCCAGCAGCCTTTCCTTATATGTTTTAGCCTCCAGTCCCCTAATCATCTTTGTTGCTCTTCTCTGTACTCTTTCTAGAGTCTCAACATCTTTTTACATCGTGGTGACCAAAACTGGATGCAGTATTCCAAGTGTGGCCTTACCAAGGCATTGTACAGTGGTATTAATACTTCACTGTAAAGTAAAGAATCTGCCTTCTGCTGGAGGGGTTTCTGAATCTGACTGCAGGCAGGCTGAGTAGCTCAGAAAAAACTCTACAGTTTTGATTCCTCAAAGTGGCCTGCCTGTGTCCCCTGCATTAGTGAGGGAAAGGAGAAGAAGAGCTTGCCTTCTGGAAGGAACCCCAGACCGGTGGCATGTATTTAGCTGATTCATAAAGTCTGTTATAAAAAATGGTTAACTGATGCTTTTATTTGAATTATAGACTGACTGTCTGTATAACTTTAAACCTTTGTTTTAGGCGGGAATGAGTACTTTAAACTGATTGGCCGCCGCCTAGTGGCGGTCGGTATAAATATGAGTCAAGCAGCTGCTAGGCAGGGGTAGTCAACCTTGGCTCTTTTATGACTCGTGGACTTCAACTCCCAGAATTCCTGAGCCAGCATGGCTGGCTCAGGAATTCTGGGAGTTGAAGTCCACGAGTCATAAAAGAGCCAAGGTTGACTACCCCTGTGCTAGAGCTTGCTTCTGTGAGAACTAATAAAGAGCTGTTATTTCAACTCCATGTCTTCAATGCCTCACTGTTCCCACGACACAGCAGGCATAAAGTTGGAGATTCTGCAATGGACAGCTTCACACAACTATTTGTGTGGGGTTTTATGAATTCCTTGTCAAAATATTGTGTGCACTTTTGGCCTGAAGAAAGATCATCATCTCAACTCATGGGGGGAAAAGTGTAAATAACAAAGAACGCATTCTTTTTCTTTGGGAAAAAAGTGCTTTTGTACTCTGCTCTCAGAAATACCAGTTGCTTACACATTGTTAGTAAACTTTCCATCCTCCTTGGCCCAAGCTAACAGTGCAAGCCACAGCAGGAGACTTGCAGATAAAAGATGTTTCCTGAAGAAAACTAGAAAGTCTGTCAATTCAGCCTGTTCTTTTAATGTCTTCTTCTACTCCAGACATGTCAAACACAAGGCCCAGGATGCAGCCCGCAAAGTGGTTTCATGTGGCTCGCAAAACCATCCTGGAAACAGTGAGGGAACGGCCCCCTCTGCCTTGGCCCTGGCCCAGGCCAGCTGAGAGCCAATGTACAATTTTTTGATGGTCATCTATGCTGAAATGCATTCAGTCTTAGCTCCACAAGGCTGTCTGGAACCAGCGAGGAACCAGCCCCTGCCGCGTCGGCCCTGCCCCCTGGGTGCATGATGGGGGCCATGTGCTGGCTACTTCCAGGTGATGGTGCATTTCTTCATTCCTCACGAAGGGTGACACCTCCCCAGCTGCGTTTCTTGCCTGTTTTTCTCCCTCCCTCATCTCAAATATTTTCCCACCACTCTGTGCTTAGGAAGGAAGGAAGGAAGGAAGGAAAGAAGGAAAGAAGGAGAGGGAGGGTCTGAGGGAAGTCCTGCCTTAGTCCTTCCCTGCTACCCTTTCACCATCCCCATGCCCCCACCGCCTGGCCTATCCTGGGTGTCTCTCATCCTATTGCTAAGGAAGCTTTGGATACAAAGCCGGGTCTCCTCCCATGGAGAGGGAATGGGCCTCCCTCTGACTTTGCCTTTGTACCCATCATAAGCAACCTGGCTAAGGAGAGCAAGCACAGCAGCAGCAGCCTTGAGGAGGAGATAAGTGCAGCTGGGCGCCCCCTTGGGGAAGTGGGGCTGGGCTTGGTGCCATGGGTGCTCGAGGGCCAGGCTGCCCAGGGCTCCGGGCAGCCCGCACCACCATCCAGCCCCCCCCACCGCATGGCCTGAGAGGAACAGTGAGGCTCCTCCAGTGGACCATGCCTTGGCACTTGCCCTGGTCCCACCCCCTTCAGCCAGAGACCCTCAGATTTGTCCCATTCCTGCCCAGGCCCCCACAGGCACCCTTGACACGAACGATGTAGAGCTGGCCACGCCCACCCAGTAGGACACACCCACTCCGTCCACGCCCACCCAGTAGGACACACCCACCCTGGCCACACCCACCCGGCCACCCAAGGGCAACCGCAATGCTGATGTAGCCCTCAATGAAATCAAGTTTGACACCCCTGTTCTACTCCAATGTCTGTTGTGTTTCTGTTCTATTTTGTTTCCTTTCTCAACTGTCTGGTGCATCTCCTAGAGACTCCTTAGAATCTGGTCACTGAGCATACCAAAGATGAGTATCAAATGTTAAGTAAAGCTAAGCTAAGCATCCAAATCCCAGAAAAATTGGGACACTGCTGAGCAAATCAGAGTGGTCAGAAGAACAAAAGAATGTTGCTGGCAAATGTTTTACCAGAGAAAATGATACATGGAAATGGATTTTATGCCTTCTAGGAAAGCTTTGGGCACCGGACTCCAAACTTGGCAAATTTAAGTCTCCTGGACTTCAGCTTCCAGAATACCCCAGCCAGCCATGTTGCCAAGTTTGGGGACCCCTGCTCTAGGGCATGTTTCTCATCTTTGGCAATTTTGAGATGTGTGGACTTCAACTCTCAAAATTCCTCAGCCATAGCAAGTTTGTATGCTTATCTACCATCACTATGTGGATGGATATTACTGTATTTTGTACAGACCTTGTGTTTTTCAGCAACAAAAAACTGAGCTACCATAAACCAGGATAGTGGCAACTAGTTTAGAAGAAGGAAACTACACTAAACCACAACCCACATGTACTTTCTTCTCCCATCATGGTCTCCCATCAAAGCCATCTCCATAAATCCCCTCCCCGCAGCATTTTGCATTGACCTCTCCTTTTCCCCAGTTCTCATAAGGTCCTGACCAACAGATCTTATCGGAAAGGAGGAGGAAGAGAAAGTGGAAGTGGAAGAGGAAGTGGAAGAGGAAGAAGGAGGAGGAGGAGGAGGAGGAGGAGGCTGTAATCCACAAGTGCCATACCATTTTTGTTTCACACAATATTATTCAGCACTGAGTGAATGTCTGAGCAGTGCCAACCCCTGGCTTGCTTACTTCCAATGTGTCAGAAAGAGTATTATGTGACTTTACACTGCACTAAGAATGAGAAATTGAGAAATTCAGTCTGTGCAAACTCTGATATAAACTACGCAAACGTAATATATACTCTCTTGAACTAACATGGAAATCAGAAATAATTTAGCCTACTGTAGACTTCCTGAATGTGATGATGGTGTATTCTGCCCAAGAGATGCAGGTTATGTTTTCAAATGCCTGTTTTAAAAACAGTGATAGCTATAGATGTATTATTTTGATAGAAAATGTTTTTGATGTGTGTATTTCAGTGTGGACTCTCTATTGTTTTTTTATTTTTTATTGCATTTATTTATGGCAGAAAGGGAAAGGAATGGATTTCATGGATAAAGAATAGGTCTGGGCAAAGCAGAATATTTGGGATCCTTGTCAGATTCACATACAGTATTCTCCATCAAAGGTCTGTTCTGTCCAACCATGGCATCTGTCTGCAAATCCAAAGTTATATGCATATAAATTTGCATTTATTTTCAGGAGAAAAGTATGGGTAGTTCCTATCCATATAAACAACTGAAAACATTTTCTTTTCATCCAGACCTTTGTAACTTATCAATTGCTCCAAGCACAGTCTGCTTTCAGATTGCATTGTAAATCATCTTTCTTTTGATATTTGTATGATTATTTTAATTGTTCTGATTTAAAATAGACACTTAATGACAGGTAACAAGAAGAAAACCTGTGGTAAAAGTCGTCCTCTATCATATTATTTGTATCGTAATGGATTGTAACATTACAATCTATTACGATTCTCTGACACGATGAAAATATGTAAGGGTCCGTTAAATCAAGGAATTGTAAACGTGACATATGATTAATTGGATTATATACGTAAACTCCTGAAAAAAAAAAAAGTACACAACATTCTCTAATACCCAGCTCCTTCCATTCAGCTTTCTAATCAAGAGCTACATCACAAACATTGATAGGATTGTTGATTCTGATAAATAATTTACATGTTTGCATAGCAATCTAGGAGTCCTATTAAATATGTTCAATTAAAATTGAAGAAATAATAAAAATCTCTCCAAGTCAGAAATGAAACCGGACCCAAATCAACTTTTTCCAATCTATCCTTTGCATCTAGGTGCATTGGTGCATTCCAGGAGAATCCTAATTTATTAATATTTATGTATCACACAAGGAAGATTTTCAAATGTGCTTCAGTGTTACCTTCGGGCATAATTCACTGACAGTCCAAGGATGGACTGAAGCAGCTGCGAGAAAAGTAGTTGATTTTAGCAAAATTCTTTTGGCTTCCCTTGAAAGTTCACAGGTGTTTTGCCCAAGGAGACCTTTTTCTGTTCATCTCCTCAAAATTGGATCCTATCAAATTTCACTTTGGTTGAATGTTTTACGGCAATGTTATTCAAATCCAATACATCATTCTAGGCAGGAACTAATCCTATATACCAAAAGAATCCTCTCTTTTTTGCCTGTTAAATGAAATGCTTCAAATTAGCAGCTGTTCCCATACCAAAGACAAAATCTAGCATATTACATCTGGCCATGACTTTCTTCCTTCTTTGGTAAAAATGAATTAAGATAACTCAAAGGAAAGCAAATTGGGTAGAGAACCGCTTCCCGGAAGGGTCTATGACAACTCACCACAGCCAACTCGCCACAGCCAACTCGCCACAGCCAATTCACCACAGACAACTCCCCACAGACAACTTGCCACAGACAACTCACCAAAACCAACTCCCCACAGACAACTCGCCACAGACAACTCGCCACAGACAACTCCCCCCAGACAACTCACCAAAACCAACTCCCCCCAGACAACTCCCCACAGCCAACTCACCAAAACCAACTCCCCACAGCCAACTCACCACAGACAACCCGTCACAGACAACTCCCCACAGACAACTCACCAAAACCAACTCCCCCCAG
The DNA here is from genome assembly GCF_001527695.2 of Protobothrops mucrosquamatus. Classification (NCBI taxonomy): domain Eukaryota; kingdom Metazoa; phylum Chordata; class Lepidosauria; order Squamata; family Viperidae; genus Protobothrops; species Protobothrops mucrosquamatus. The sequence continues at coordinate 143,924 of NW_015388826.1, forward strand.
ACAACTCACCACAGACAACTCGCCACAGACAACTCACCACAGACAACTCACCAAAACCAACTCCCCCCAGACAACTCACCACAGACAACTCGCCACAGACAACTCACCACAGACAACTCACCAAAACCAACTCNAGACAAGACCCTCCCTAGTCCTCATGGATAAAGCGAGGGAGGGGAGAAGCGCATTCAGACTTGGAAGATTCCATTACTATATCCTTACAGTAGAATAGTATTAGCATTAGAGCGGCATGGTGGCCTAGTGGTGAAGATACTTGCCTCTCACTCAGAAGGTTGAGAGTTCAATCCTAGGTAGCAGCAGATGTTTCTGTCTCCTAGGGAGCAAAGAAAAAAAATCTGCTGCGAACTCCCTGTAGGTGTCAGGAAGGGCATCCAGCCAGTAAAATGCTCAGCTCCATCCAGTTGCCCTGACTCTACCCCAAATTAAGGGATTACACAGTTGGGGGAAAAGGGAGATTTTAGAGTAGTGTTGGCATTAAAACTAGTGGTTGTATTAATTCTGGCATCCTAGTATGGTCTCTCTCAGGGACGTCCAACCTTGGCAACTTTAAGACTTGTGGATTTCAATTCCCAGAATTCCCCAACCAGCACAGGTGTTAAAGTTGTCAAGGATGGACACCCCTGGTCTACCTAGAAAGGTTGACATCAGTCTTATAGGTCTGAATGCATCTCCCCTCTCCCTCTCTTCATCTTCATGAGAAGGAGGGAGAAGTGTTAATCCTAGTTCACTTATATGCAGTGGTGGGATTCAAATATGTGAACAACCGGTTCTCTGCGTGGATGCCTCTTCCGGAAGTCCTTTCTGGGCCTGGGCAACCAAAAATTAGCTACCGGTTTTGCCAAAGTGGTGCGACCTGGCTGAATCCCACCACTGGTTATATGCATTTATACATATACAAGACAGAGTTACTGTTGGGGGGAAATTACAAAGTAGTTCCAAGAGGTTCTTTGCATTGACTGTGGCTGTTGCTTACTAGCGCATCATCCAGTATATTTATGTTATATATTGGAGAGGCTGGAAAATGGGGAGGGTAGAGAGAGGAAGAGGGTGGGAGGAAGGGAGAGAGGAGTGGGAGGAGGAGGGTGGGAGGGAGTGGGAGAGGGGGAGAGAGAGGGGGAAATACAACAGAAATAATTGTCAAAAATACAGTAGAAGCTGATGTCCCTGACATTTAAAGGGTTCTTATCCCTTTTGTGACATTTAACTTCCTGGCTCATAATCAAGTGTCATAAGCACAAGGTTACCATTTCTGAGAAAACAGTAGGAGTGAAAAAGTAGCTTCTATTATTTGCAAACATGCACATATATACATATACAAATTGCAAGTGGGAATAATAAATTCACCAGTACCATACTGTAAGTACTCAAGCATCTAGTCCTCGGCCAGCCTAAACGGTTGCAGGTGCCTCTGGGTATGTTTGTATGTGCGTATTTGTATATATCCCTATTCTTATTCCTTCTAAGCAGTATAACCCTTCTGATCCTTTTCACAGCAACACCTACGAGGCCTGTTTATTTACAACTCCAGCATCAGCCGCCTCTTCTATTTCGGCACAAGGACGTACCATCTGCCAAGTGCAGACTCCCAGCCTGCCAAGGCTGAGCTCTTTATGCCTCCGCGAGCTGCATTACCTCCCACTTTTACTCAATGGTGCTCTCTATTTTGTTTTGTTTTTTGTGGATTTTTTTTAAATACTTTTCTTTCCTCTGCAAAATGAGATCAAATAAATCCACTTTATTCCCAAGGAAAAGTTCAGGGCTTTGGATCCTTAAAGGCGTGAACATTTAAAGCGTAGGGATAAAAAATCTATTTATATTCAATCTTTATGCCCGCTATCGTACACATCCATCAGGGGCCAAAGCTTGCCTTCTCATCAAAGATTGTTTTCCATTCAGCCATGGAGACTGTGGCAGTTGTTTTGTGAATGCACAAGCCTGTCATATTGTAATGTGCCCGTGACAAGCTCTCAAAACTCCAGAACTTGTCCACTGGTGCCAAATGGTTGCCTGCCTTTAGAGTAGAATACCAAGCGATGCAAAACAAACAAAAAAATCCAGGCCTTAAGCAAAGCTAGATAAAGGAAGAGAGTTAGCTTCTTTAGCTGGCTAGAGAGAAATTCCCGGAAGATGGGCTCCAGCATGAGTCTGAAAGCTTGGAAGACTAAACCTCTGGTCCCGGTGACCGACCCAGATCGGATCCTGCAACATTATCCTGGGACATATATATTCACCTTCATTCTTAAGCAAAACTCATTCTTTTTCAGCTGTGTTCTCAGTATATAAAGCCATCATTATGTTGTCCCCAATTCAGATCTGAGCCTGGTGCCAAAGCTGATGAAAAACACCAGACACAAGGTGCAGGTTTTGTTTTCTTTTATTGAAGCACTTCAGCAAAAGGGGTCCCAGCTAGCAAAATGCCAGGACCCGGAACAAAGGATTCAACAAGCTTTTATGCAGTTTTTTAAGGCAGGATAAAGAAACATTGTCTAATAGGCATTCTGAAAGAAAGGGTCCTCTATTGGCTCCATGCCATCCCTGTTTCTAAGTCTTAACTAATAAACACTTCAAAAGTTATCTAACTAGTATTCTATTGGCTCTATTTCAATCCTATTCCTAAAAGTTAACCAATAGGCATACTAGAAGACTTTTAGCAAGTCTTCTATTGGTTCTGTCTTAGCCTTATTCCTTATCTTAGCAATATGTCTTGTATATGCCTGACAGTCAGCTCTTGTTTTCTACATTGAAAGGGGGCCCCACCTGTCCACAATCCCTTTCCCTTTATCTTTGTTATGCAGGCCTTACAAATACACATCTCCTCCCTTCCTTCTGAGTTCATGCTATAACCTTGCATTTTTACAGCAAATGGCTCATCAATTGTAGAGCCCAGGATTCTAGCCACCTTATGAATGGAGAAGACGGTCCTCTGTTTATTAAATTGAGCTCCAGATCTTTGTCCATGAAGTTGAGCCCTGACCCAGGGAATCAGCAATGGGAGGGGGTCAAAAGATCAAAATGATGGCTGTGTATGTAAAAATGAGAATGGGGTTTGGAATGTGAGGTGGTGGCTGACCTTCCAGACATTGTAAAATGTTGCACTGTTCCCCCTCCCCATTGTGGTCACATGACTGCATTTCTGATGCTTGGCAATCAGCTCGCATTTACAGCTGGTTGAAGCATCCTGGGTCATGTGACTACAATTTGTTTTGGGCCAGTTTCCGGCCAAAAAATGCCAACTTGGGAGAATGGGTTCAACCTTACAACTGCACGATTCACTTAACAACCATATGATTCAGACCTATGACCAAATGATTAATTTAACAATCACCTTAGGTCAGAGTGTCAAACTGTTGGCCCTTGGGCCGGATGTGTCATGGCGAAACCATGCCCACCCCATTGCCGGCAATGGAAAAAAAGTTGTGATACATCGCGACACGTCACGTGACGTTGCGAGTTTGACACCCCTGCCTTAGGTCAGGGGTAGGCAACCTTGGCTCATTTATGACTCATGGACTTCAACTCCCAGAATTCCTGAGCCAGCATAGCCTACCCCTGCCTTAGGTCATAAAATTGGGTCCACAGTAACATGGGTCATGACTTACAGCTGAAATTCTGGTTCCCAGTTGCGATCATAAGTTGAGGACTCCCTGTATGTTTTTATGTCCTAGGGATACATAGAGATACAGAGTCTGAGTCCAAACAGCAAGGCTTGCTTTGCAGATATTTATTATTCTAGATTAAACTATCTAGCGTTAGATGCATCATCCCCATCCATCAAATTATTCTGTTCTTGGTGCAGAACAGAGAAGAGATCATATGGTGTCATCTCTATTGTCTGTTAAACCTGGAGAAACCAAAGGCCCTTCCTTTTGGGCCTGGGCCTGTTAATTACCCACGGTTTTGTTTCTAGCAGCTCTGGAAAGTTCTGTGTCTTTTGATAGAGATATATTGAGGATGTAGATCATTGTTAATTAAGCCTCATACCTTTCATCTCATGCCTGTTGTTCCTGTCTCCCTCCCTGCCTGCTTTCATCTGTTTTTTGTCCCATTTTGCCAATTAACTGTTTTTGATGTTTACTCATGTTCAATAAATAAACATCAAACTGTATTTTTTTTATTTTTTATTTTTTGCTAGCTGCACTGACTGATGTTTGCGCTTGCTCTGATCTGGATCTGAGGATTGACTGGGAGTGCGCCGGATGCAAACTAAACTCAGTTAGACACCGTGGTTTTCTAACATTTAGCAAAATCAGGTCCTACTGGCAATGGCTTTTCCAAGACATCAGCTTACTTTGATTCAGGATTTCTGGGTCCAAAGCACAACTTAGGCTGTGTAGTTATGGTCATCTCCCTGCATTGAATGAGGACAGCCCAGCTTTTGAATGCATGTTGAAAATGGCAGGACAACATAACATGTTTAAAGGTGGGGGGGGGGAATTCACTCAATCTTTTAATCCATTGAATTATTTAATTGTTAAGTTCAAACTCATACACAAATAGTCCTAGACTCACAACAGTTCGTTTAGTAATTGTTTGAAGTTAGAATGGCACTGAAAAAAGTGACATCTGACCATTTTTCATACGTACAACCATTGCAGAATCCCCGTGGTCACATGATCAAAATTTGGATGCTTGGCAAGTGGTTCATATTTATGACGGTTGTAGTGTCCTGGGGGCATGTGATCGCTTTTTGTGACCGTCTGACAAGCAAAGTCAATGGGGAAGCCAGATTAATTTAACAACTGTGTTACTAACATAACAACTTCAAATGGTCACTAAACAAACTGTTGTAAGTTGAGGACTACATGTATAGTGAATGTGTCCAGTTTTTTGGATCCGATTTGTAAAATGCTATTTGTGGTTTGCCAAGGAGCCAAGTCATGGAGTAGCCAAACTCAGTCCAGTTTGAATGGTTAGTATTGCACAGGAGTGTATCTGCAAAGGAGTAAAAAATGTCAAGATGATGGCCACAACATTTTGATCGAAGCCCTTTTAGACCACCATATTGATTTTTTTTGAACTCACTCCCTGTGAACACCCTTGCCAGTCTGAAAACTATCAGCTGGGATATTTGAGAAAAACATAGTTCATTTAAAACTATGGGTTAATACAATGTGCAAACTTAACCATGGATGGAAACTAACTTTAAAAGCTAAGCGTACACAGCACCTTAGGCAAGAATAGGGTTGGCTATATGACCATTGGGTTGTGTGAATACATGCAGTATGTTTAGTTAGACATACTCAAACACAAAAGTTCAACTTGCCATGTTTTTAATCAGAATGTAAAGAGGGAAAATGCTTGCCTTTATAGTTACCTATTTCAGTTCTATAATGACTTTGTTTCATTGTGGTAGAAATGACTGTAAACATTAGGTAGAAGATATTGCATTTCTGTTCTGAAAGAATTACTACAAATCCTATATTTTCTGAGCCTTTGTCAACACTTCTCTAGTCTTCACAACATTTTTCAGCAGTTATTTTCTTCCAGCTTTGGAAAAACAGGGAAGAGAGAATCACAGTGTATTTGCTTTCTCATATTTATAGCACATACCAAATTTTGCCTTTTGCAGATTATTTTTCTGATTGTGCTGGGCAACTCTGGTTAGGAAGAAGGATAAATTGCCTTCTGAAAATGAAAATATTTGGATGGAGGATGGTGGACAAGTATTGGTTGGTTTTGTTTTTATGGAGAAAAGTAGTCAGAGTGCCTTTGGAAGAAAAAAAGAGTTTTGTCTGTTGAAGGAAAAATCTTCATCAGGGTCCAGTCCAAGATGGTAATAAACATGGAGACTGCTTTAGAAAGAAGGTAGTAGTTTATTGAAGAGGAGAACCAGACAGAAAGATGGCTCTGGAAAAAAAAGACTGGCCACATGTAGCAGGGAGTGGGTTTTTATGCCTTCTGGAGCTCTTGAGGTTCTTTCCTGTTCCTGTTTGAGGCTTTGTATTTCCCGTGTCATGTACTTTGACCTGAGTCTGAATGTGCCCTTCTGGTATTCTGATGGGGGTGGGTTAATCCTATTATGTCCCAAAGGTCATATCCTGCTTCCCTGGGGCGGTGGCTGATGAGTGTTGGAATTTTTGGTGTGAGGGATTGTTGATTCTGGGGATCTTTCTTTCTAATCCCAGCTCCCTGACTCCAATCTTTTTGACAGGATTATCACATCTGCATTTCTGCAGATCTGGCTTCTGTCTGGGGCAGAAATACGGGGTGGTGGTGGTGGTTTCTGCCTTTAAAATCTTTTGGGGAAATATATTTTGCCTTTTTAATATTTCCCCAAATATTTCTTTCTCTGGATTCTTCTCACATGTCTTTATCTCTTATCTGTATTGATGATGATGATGATGATGATGATGATGATGATGATGATGATGATGATGATGATGATGAATAATCAACCTTTGTGCCCATAAAAGGGCCAAGTTTGAAGACCCCTTGGTCTAAGATGATATGAGGACTCTTGCCTTCAAGGTCCCTTCCAGTCCTATGATTTTATATGATTCTATAACCTACCAACTAGTGACCCCCTCTTCTTTGTGACAACCCCTCAAGTACTGGAATACTGCTATCATATCTCCCCTATTTCTTCTTTTCTTTAGACCAGCCAGACCCAGGTCCTGCAGCCATTCTTCGTATGTTTTAGTCTCCAGGCCTTTGATCATCTTAGTTGCTCTTCTCTGATTTTTTTCCAAACTCTCAACATCTTTTCTGTGATATGGTGACCAAAATTGGCTGCAGTATTCCAAGTGTGGTCTTACTAAGGTTTTATAAAGCGGTACTAATACCTCGCGTGATCTTGATTCTATTCCTCTGTTTATACAACCCAGGATTGTATTAACTTTTTTGGCTGCTGCTGCACACTGCTGGCTCATGGTCAAGTGATCGTCCACTAGGACTCCAAAGACTCTCTCATGGTTACTGTTTTTAAGCCAGATCTTGCCCAATCTGTACGTGTACCTTTGATTTTTCCTGCCAAAATATAAAATTTTGCTTTTCTCCACATTGAAACTCATTTTGTTGGACAATCCCATTGTTCAAGTTTGTCAAGATCTTTTTGAATCCTGAGTTTATCTTCTGGGGTTTTGGCTACTCCTGCCAGTTTGGTGTCATCTGAAAATTTGATGAGTTCTCCTTCAATTCCCTCATCTAAGTCATTTATGAAGATATTGAAGAGTACTGGGCCTAAGATGGAACCTTGTGGTACCCCACTGCTTACTTCTCTCCATGTGGATGTAGATCCTTTTCCTAGCTTACCAAGGAGTAGGTTGTGGTCCACTTTGTCAAATGCCTTACTGAAATCTAGGTATACTATGTCCACTTTGTTTCGCTGGTCTATTAGTTTAGTAATGTAAATTCAATTATTCTAGCTTCTAAATTATGATTGAAGGTAGCATGTGAACCCAGCCAACTGTTCCTTCTGCAATCAAGCATGCTTGAGGAAGCCATGAATTTCTGTGAAGTGCATGCCCAGCTGCTCAGTCTAGACTTATAGTTATGGGGGATCTCAACCTGCCATAGGCGGGCGAAACGTCAGCGGTGGCTCGGGAGTTCTTGGCCTCCATGACGACCATGGACTTGACCCAATTAGTTCATGCACCCACTCACACGGGAGGACATACACTGGATCTAATTTTTGTCTCTGGCCAGTGGCAGAGTGATCTGGAAATGGGGGAGATAATTACAGAGCCCTTGTCATGGTCAGATCACGCACTCCTT
>NW_015388826.1:153321-173753 GCF_001527695.2 Protobothrops mucrosquamatus
GACTGGCCTAGGGTAATTTTTAGGGGGGTTTTAATTATATTTTAAATTCGACAAATATTTAATATTCTTTTTAATTAATTTTAAATTTGTATTGTTTTGTATGTATTTTAAATAGATTGTCAGCCGCCCTGAGTCCTACGGGAGAAGGGCGGGATATAAATTCAAATATAAATAAAATAAATAAATAAATAAATAAATAAAGGAATTCTTGAGATGCAGAGACTGAATACATGACACTAGTCTGAAGCTGCCCTGCCTAAAGATGAAGCAGACATGTAAGTAGGGTGGACAAAAAGCCAGGCATCTTGTCTAAGGATCCCTCTGGGAGGGAGATAAGAAAAAACCAAGTTCTTAAGGAAACAAAGGAAAAAATGTCACCTGAACCAGACAAAAGAAGTTGGGCCTGAACACAGAGAATAATCCCTTCCCAAATCCCATCAACAGCTACCAGACATGAAAATCAAGAAGCTGTCAGTCCTATGAATCAACAAAGCAAGAATTTGGGGGATTAAAGGGGTCCTGAACCACCACCACCCATTCTTTGAGTCATTTTGGATCCAGACTTGGAAGATGATATATTTTTGTCTAGTCGTGCCTAGTAGTCTAGTTAAGAAGGATGTGGGTAAGTGTGGATGAGTGTGTGCATGAATATGAGAAATAGCAAATGTTCTTTGGAACTAGTAAAGTTTTGCTACTAAACCAGGACAAACCTATGACATGTGTGTCATAGGTGACATGCCATGCCATTTTTGGTGACATACCAGACCTCCAGACCCTCTGGAATTTGCACGAGAAGACCTTCCTCTCAAACAGCCTCTGAGGCATTCTCACGTAATTTTTGGACGTTCTAGAAATCCTGCAAGAGCAGGTCCATTTTAGTTCAGAGGTCCCCAACCTTTTGAGCACCAGGGACCGGTTCTGTGGAGAGAGGTTTTTCTGCGGACCAGAGGGTGCATGGTTTTGTATGCTGCCTGCATCTTGCAGATGGAGCTTTGCTTATTTGTGCGGATCAGTTGCTGGTATGCTATGGCCCGGTACTGGTCCACAGACTGGGGGTTGGGGACCCCTGTCTTAGACAATTTCCAGAGGTCCTGAAGAAGAGAGTCCAGAGAAGAGGAGAGCCTAAGAGACTTATTTTGTCCGGGGTGGGTGAGGCTGTGACACACCAGCAGAGTCAAGGCAGGCATTTTCTGAATTTTTCACACACCAAGCCACAAAGATTCACCATCACTGCTTTAAATTCACTGGTTCTTTGTTTATTTCAAAGAATCGGTTGTGCCATAATGCTTCGATCTGATGTGGTTGTTGACCAGGGCTCTCTCTCTCTCTCTCTCTCTCTCTCTCTCTCTCTCTCTCCCTCCCTCCCTCTCCCTCTCCCTCTCCCTCTCCATCCCTCCCTCCCTCTCTCTCTCCCCCCCCCTCTCTCTCTCTCACTCTGTGTATGTGTCTGTGTCTATGAGAGAGAGAAAAAAAAGAATAACTAACAGAATAACAGAGTTGGAAGGGATCTTTTATGTCTTCTAATCCAACCCCGTGGACAAGTAGGAGATCCTATACTATTCTGGATAAATGGCTGTTCAATCTCTTTTAAAAAAACCTCCAGTGATGGAAACCTGGGAATGTCTGTAACACAGCCAGTTTTAAAGAAGGGATGGATGCTGCCCACCTCTGCAAGACAGTGCGGAAATATATTCCTTTCAACGGGCAGCATTTGGAACCACAAAGAACTCTGAAAGATTGGAAGCAACCAAACTGAAAAAAAAAATCTCCTAGAGGGAATTTATAACCTCTCAGAGGTTTGTTTTCCTGGCTGGTATAGTAATGGCATCATTTTATATAGAATAGTTTGAACAGCCTCACATTCAGCCATTCCAGATGATGTCGCGGCTCTTACTGATGTGATAAAGTGCACCAGGCACAGGGGACATCCATAATGCACTGATTATTATGATATACCTGTCTGGCAAAAAAAAAAAAACCAACCCTTTCTCAGTTTCATTACTTTGACAGGCAGATTCCATTCAAACTTTTATAATAATGGAGTGTTTGGATTGACTGGTTTGTTCAGAAGGATGGGGATTTTTTTTTCAAGATAAAAGAGAAGAAAATGAGATACGGTCAAGAGAATTGCCTCTTTCTCAGCTGTGCACCTTGTCTTCTCAGTAGCTTTTAGCCTGGAGGTATTAGATCTTCTCAAAACAGCCATGGAAGCTGCAAGAAGGATAGCTGTTTATGGATTGTGTTACTTTAGGCCACAAGGGAACAGCCGTGTCACAACAGAATGCCCCTTTTGCCTAACCGGGCGGAGGGGAGAGGGAAATCCCTGTGGACAGGAGGAATACATATTATTTGGTACATATTTGGGATGTCAGAGAAATCCATCATGGATTTTTCCACCAGCAAAAGAGTGTGATGCGCTAAAGCAGGTTTTGTGAGAGTCTAAAGAGGCTGCTTAGGAAAAATACGAGAAAACTGTGTGCAAAAGCCCCATACGTGTGAGAAAACTTTGGATTCATGCAAGTATGCAAGATTTACTCAATAGGCATTTCAGTGAAGGATCCCAGACTAATTCATTCCATACAGAAATATACAGGTATTTACTACATGCTGTAGAATTACTCCTCTTTGCTTTGAAGTGGTGCGCTTCAGAGACAGGCTCCCTGTTGTATCTCTAGCCTGTGGAACTTCACTACAAAACAACAGATTGGAGCCAGGAAATACACACAGCCTATCAGAAATCAAAACTGACCTAGGTTGAATTATTGATGATTGGCTTGAGCACTGAGCACCAGCAGAGAAGCTAGGAGGATTCATTATATTTTCCCTGTCTACTCCATACGAAATATATGATTGCAAGAAACTCAGCTCCTGAATGGGAAAAGAAAATAAAGTGATGGTATCCCACTGCTGTGCATATAGAAAGGGATGATGCCCCCACGCAAGACTACATTGAAGTAAAGTTGGGTCATTTGTACTTCAGCAAGTTGTGGACACAGGCTGTCACATTAAGTTGTTATGTGGTTTCAATCGAAGATAATATTTGTAGCTTGTGGTTGAACCACGGGGTCCTTGTCAACAATAGCCAAATCAAGGAACTGCCAAGAAGAAAACAACACTCCCACAAACACTTGACACAGGGCAAGCGTCTGTATATAAAAAGAGAGCAAACCCTGCTCCCTTCTAGCACTGATGATGTTACCTAGTTGGGTAATGAGAGGTCGGCAAGAAAGCCAAGCTCAGAAAGCACCAAGGACTCCAGTGTGACAGACTTGAACACTGGGCGCTATCTAACAAAATGAAATTCAGTGGTGAAAAAAGTAAGGTTCTACATTTAGGCAAGAAAAACCAAATGTACAGGTATAGTATAGGGGGTACCTTGCTCAATAGTAGTAACTGTGAGAGGGATCTCGGAGTCCTAGTGGACAATCACCTAAATATGAGCCAGCAGTGTGCTGCAGCTGCCAAAAAAGCCAACACAGTGCTGGGCTGCATTAACAGAGGGATAGAATCAAGATCACGTGAAGTATTAATACCACTTTACAATGCCTTGGTAAGGCCACACTTGGAATACTGCATCTAGTTTTGGTCACCATGATGTAAAAAAGATGTTGAGACTTTAGAAAGGGTACAGAGAAGAGCAACAAAGATGATTAGGGGACTGGAGGCTAAAACATATAAGGAAAGGTTGATGGAATTGGGTATGTCTAGTTTAACGAAGAGAAGGATGAGGGGGGACATGATAGCAGTCTTCCAATATCTCAGGGGCTGCCACAAAGAAGAGGGAGTCAAGCTATTCTCCAAAGCGCCTGAAGGCAGGACGAGAAGCAACGGGTGGAAACTGATCAAGGAGAGAAGCAACCTAGAACTAAGGAGAAACTTCCTGACAGTTAGAACAATTAACCAGTGGAACAACCTGCCTCCAGAAGCGGTGAATGCTCGAACACTGGAAGTTTTTAAGAAGAGACTGGACAGCCATTTGTCCAAAATGGTATAGGGTTTCCTGCCTGAGCAGGGAGTTGGACTCGATGACCTCCAAGGTCCCTTCCAACTTTATTATTATTATTATTATTATTATTATTATTATTATTATTATTATTATTATTATTATTATTATTATTATTATTATTATTATTATTATTATTATTATATGGCACAATATGCGAGTGGCAGAGATAGTGTGTGGTTTTGCCTGAGCTTGGAAACTAAAGAGGGAAAGGGCTGGTTCAAACTTGGATGGGAGGAACCATGAGAGGGCTACAGGCCAGATGAGAAAATCTGAAATGCATTTCAGAAAAAGATAGTTTGCTTGACCAGATGGTCTTAGAACAGGGGTCCCCAACCCCCAGTCCGTGGACCGGTACGCGGCCACGGCATGCCAGAAACCGGTCCGCGCAAACAAGCAAAACCCTATCAGCGGGATGCAGGCAACACATGAAACCACACCCCCTCTGGTCCATGGAAAAACCTCTCTCCATGGAACTGGTCCCTGATGCCCAAGAGGTTGGGGACCTCTGTCCTAGAAGATGGTCCTGCAAGAACACAGGAGCTAAACTATAAATGGTTTTGAAGGTTAAAACCAACAGGCTGAATTAAAGTTAGAAACCTATATGAAATAGCGGCATTCACAGGAATTCATGATGCAAGCTCCATCCATTTGGGATGTGCCTGTGACATCACGTTGCATGTAGCAAAAGGGGTGGGGTTTGTGGAGCATTTAAAACATTCTCAACCTTGTAAGTTTTCAGATGTGTACAGGTAGCCTTCGACTTATTGCCACAACTGAGCCCAAATTTTCTGTTGCTAAGTGAGACCTTTGTTAATTGAGTTTTGACCCATTTTACAAACTGCCTTGCCATGGCTATTAAGTGGATCACTTCCATTTTTAAGTTAGCAAAACAGTTGTAAAATGAACCTGGCTTCCCCATTGATTTTGCTTGTCAGAAGGTTACAAAAGGTGATTGCATGACCCTGGGATACTGCAACACCCAACCAGTTTTTGTGCTGAAGGAGGAACTAGAACTTACAGACTCTTGATGATTGCCCAAAAGTCACCCAACTAGCTTTCATGCCTAAAGCAGGACTACAGCTCACGGTTTCCTGGTGATTGGCCCAAAGTCACCCAGTCAGCTTTCATGCCTAAAGTGGGTCTCTTGGTTTCTAGCCTGATTATCTTAACTACTAGAGCAAATTAGAATAGAATAGAGCTGGAAGGGATCTTGGAGGTCTTCTAGTCCAGTCCCCCGCTCAAGCAGGAGAACCTATGCCATCTCAGATAAGTGACTGTCTAGCCTCTTCTTAAAAAAATCTCCATTAATAGATCACCCACGATTTCTGGAGGCAAGCTGTTGCACTGGTTAATTGTCCTCACTGTCAGTAGTTTAGATCCAGTTAAGAGAGAAATACCTGAATAACCAGTGAATGATAGAAATAGGATTGGTAGTCCATTCATGAGCAAACCTAAGTGGTTGTTTTAGTATAATTTTTGACATTGTAGAATAACCAATTGTATGTACTTTGTCATAGGCCTAACCAAGAAGTTTAGAATGGAATGGAATGGAATGGAATGGAATGGAATAGAATAGAATGGAATAGAATAGAATAGAATAGAATAGAATAGAATAGAATAGAATAGAATAGAATAGAATAGAATCTGGAAGGGACTTTGGAGGTCTTCTAGTCCAGCCCCTTGCTCAAGCAGGCGAACCTATACCATTTCAGACAAGTGACTGTCTAGTCTCTTCTTAAAAAATCTCCAGTGATGGAGCGCCACGATTTCTGGAGGCAAGCTGTTCTACTGGTTAATTGTCCTCACTGTCAGGCAGTTTCTCCTTAATTCTAGATTGCTTCTCTCTTTGTTCAGTTTCCAACCATTGTTTCTTGTCCTGCCCTCTGATGCTTTGGAGAATAATGTGACCCCCTCTTCCTTGTGGCAGCCCCTCAAATACTGGAATACTGCTATTATGACTCCCCTATTTTTACTTTCCTTTAGATTAGCCAAACCTAAGTCCTGCAGCCATTCTTCGTATGTTTTAGTCTCCAGGCCTTTGATTAAATTAGTTCTATTTTGCACAGCTGCAGCTTCCAGCCCTTGTTGAGCCCATTGCAGTACTTCATTCTACAGCCAATAAGAGGTGTACACCACTGGATTTTGGTATATGTGCAGCTAGACTTTGAACCATTTGCATCAGGGAGAAAGCTCGGATACAATCAGTTCCTCATGCTCCTGCAGAACTAGCAAATGTCCATCCTCACACCTGATTTCCATCTTTACACACTGCTAAAGCACGTCGGATCCCGGCATATGGACACTGGTCAGAAAGGGTGACTGCATATGTTGACAGGACACTAATTAAATGCATCCACACTTTGTGATTACCGGTTTGGGATGACTAATTTTGCAAGAGTTGATAAGATGCTTTTATTCCCCCTAATGACAAACAAAAAATCAGAGAGAGCCTTGTGAATCTGCAAGGAATGAGTGCCATCTACTGGGCAGCAAATGTGCCTCAATTTACTAAACTAAATAAATTTTGCAAAATGATACACTGTTAACGTATCTAACAACCCAAGCATCCCATTTCCCATTGTAATCAAAGCAGCTGCCATCTTGACTTTTTACATACACAGAGAGAGGGGGGGGGAGGGAGGGAGAGAGACCCACACACGCCATTCCTGTATGGGGTAATAGCAAATCTTTTCTCTTCCTTCTCAGAAAAACTAAAAACCTCCCATGCAAATAGGACAGTTGCATAGTGCATTTATTCATTACCAATAAAGGAGAATATTTGTAGCTCAGGGTGCTTTCTGAATTTGCAAAATGAAACGTCTGCAAGAAATCAACCAAGCTCAGGCAGCCCCAAGGACCCCGCATTTATTCATATTAAATTGTATCGTGCTTCTCATCCTGCTCTCCCAAAATCCACCAAAATAGGGATTTTGGACTTCACACAGGAAGATTTAAGCAAATCAATTCAAAACAGTAAACAGAGTCAATCAAATAAAAATAAACAGGTTACAAGGACTGTTTTGTTAACAGGAAACAAATCAGGAAAACTGAATATTGGACTAAAAAGGACTTAAGAAAGATTGCGTAGCAAATAAAGAAAAATTTGATGGAAAGAGATCAGTGAAAAATCAAGCACCCATCATATCCAGCTTGATTAATTTTAATCTTGTTGCTTGTTTTACGGCTTACCTTGTTGTATGAGCCCAGATCTTTGGGACATTTAAATAAAAACTAAGAAGATTTTGCCCCAGTAAAAATCTGAATCGTAAAAAAAAAAAAAAATCCCAGGAAGACAAAGAATGTGATGAATTCCATACATTATTTTCTTTCCTAAGTCCTTTTTTCTTCTAATTTGTAAATTGTACAATGAAAGTCAGAAAAGTGAGAATTCTGAAGGTGAATTGTGTAGGTAATCCTCAAATTATAACTCTAATTGAGTCTAGCAGTTATGATCGTGACAGTCATAAAACGGGTCACCGCATGACTAGACTGGTTTTATTACTTTTTTTATTGCAGTCATTAAGCAAACACAATAGTCAATAAAGCAAATGATGCAGTCATTAAGTGAATGCCACAGTCATTAAATAAACACCATCGTCATTAAGCAAACCCATTGTTGGCTGTAAGCTAGTTTTTGCCAAAAACTGGAATTAAATGCCATTTTCTGGCCAAGCCTGCTGTAAATTACGCTCACATGACTGCAAAGCACCATAAAGGCTGGTCAGTTGCAAGTGCCCAAAATGTGATCACATGACCACGGGGTGGGGGCCATCATCACAACTTTAAAACTGGGCCCTAAGTACCTTTGGAGGGATCCATCATAACTTTGAACGGTTGCTAGGCAACCGGTCATAAGTTAAGGATTACCTGCATAGTTCCTGCAGTGGTACAAAATATCAAATGCAATAAGCTCGTATTCAAATGTAAATTAAATGAATTTCTCCCACAATCCTAGTCAGCAGCTGAGTGGAAACTGGAGTTAAAGCTATGCCATCTCTTCTTCTATTAATGCATAGATGATTGCACCAAATTGGAGAGGGCTGGAAATGAAGGTTAAGCTACACACAGGAAGAATTTATTCCAAGTAGCAGTCCTTCGGTGATTAATGTCACTACTCTGTGTAGGTTTCCCCACCTCATAATTAAACAGGAGGCATTTCGCTACACAACAGCCAAGCATTGCAACAGATGATGCCTTTGCTCTTTTTACCCTGCAATTTCCTATCTTGTTTGTATATGTTTGTTGTGGTTGGGAAGTATTACGTAATCACATAGTTGATAGCAAGAACTTGAATAATGAAGTCCAAATGCTCCAGGAAGAAAGTAACTCTGTTCCTACTTATTGTTGCTTCGATCAACCTGATAAATTAAAATCACATTCTAGGAGTAAATTTTCAGTAGAGCATTATCCGTGAAATTCCCATTAGCAATGGCAGAAAGCTAGAAATTGTGCGCTTTTCATTCTCCTCCTGTCCTTTGCACACAGGGTGCCGAAAAACACTCCGAGTTCCCACGTGAGCCATGAAAAATACTATAACAAAAGAAAGCTGAGTCAAGGAGTGGAATATAAAGGACTTGCTAAGGCTTTCCCCTATATGGCCTTGTAATTGCATAATTACAGGTAATACTTGACTTACAACCACAATGGGACCAAACTTTCCATTGCTAAACAAGGTGGTTGTTAAGTGAATCAGGCCCACATTTATGCCTTTTTTTACCACGGTTGTTAAGCAGATCATTGCTGTTGTTAAGTGAATCACGGGATCATTAAACGAATCCAGCTTTCCCCATTGACTGTTGATTGGAAGCTGGCTGGCAAAGTCACAAATGGTACAATCTGTCAGGTCCACCATCATTCTCTGGTGTCCTGCCATCGTGCTGAGGGGGAGGGGGGGAATGTCATGCTTGGGATTTTTGCTTCTGCTGTTCACTTGGGAATTAGGGAGGGGGACTGTCTTTGGAAATGGGGTGGACTCCTTCTCAGCTGGTTTTCGCCAGATTCCAAGGCTATCACACCCTGAGGGTGAACTGCTATCTGCCTAGCACCTCAGTTTTCTCAAAACATCGGTATCATATTGGCTGCCAGTGGACTGGTCGGGGCGGGGGGGATTGGGAAACTGAAATAATTACTTTATGCTTTGCGCAGGACCTTCAGATTCCACCTGACTTTACTGTGTTCCAGTTTCTCTCAGTAAAAATTCTTTTGATTCAACTCAATGGATTCAAGAGTCTTACTTTCCTGAGGGGGCTGACTGGGGCAGGTCTGATACAGCCATCGTAAGTACATGCTGGTTGCCAAGCAACCAAATTTTGATCAGGTGACTGTGGGGATGCTGGGGTGGTGTAAGTCATAAGTCACTTTTTTCACTGTTGTTGCAATTTGGAATGGTTACTAAATGAATTATTCTAAGTCAGGGACTATGTGTAAAGCCATCTTGATAGACTCATTCCAATGTCTATGGAGATTCTCTGTTATCCAGATCATGGTTGTCCCCAAAGGTGCCATTCAAAACAAATCCATCAAACAACAAACTCATCCGGACAGGATTCAGCAGTCCATCTGCATCTGAAAGACAAAGGTCACTCTTTTGAAACTGGGTTGACAAGATCAAAAATGAGGAGGTGATAGATCACCTGGGAAAGCCAAGGGAATCATCAAAACAATTAAAAAACGAAAATTAGAATATTTCGGACATGTGAGGCGACACCCAGAAAAATACGGCATACTCCATTTAATCCTCCAGGGAAAGATTGAAGGCAAACTAGGTCCAGGCAGAAGAAGAACATCATGGCTTCAAAATCTAAGGGACTGGTTTGGACAAAACTCAGCAGCACTTTTTCGTGCGGCTGCTGATAAAAACAGGATCGCCAACATGATCGCCAACATCCAATAACAGATATGGCACAAGAAGAAGAAGAAGAAAGTCCACATTCTGGACACAGGACCACTGGCTTGAAAGAGGAGTCAAAGAGCTCATCTATATTCAAACTGAACAGCCCTCTCTCAACAGAGGAGGAGAGATACAACACCACCTATCTCTTATCTACAAGACAGACCTACAGCAATACCAAGAAGGTTTCACACCCATTTGCACTCTGATTCGGGTGACCCTGAGGATACAGATAAACCACCAAAGGTGGTTTATCAAATGACCTTCTGAGTGCTCATGACTGCTAAGAACATAAATGTTTCCATTCCCTACCAATCAGCCAGATCGGAAGATGCTTCTTGGATGAGAAGCGAAACCAAGAAAGTCCAGTTGACTTTTGGAAAAGTACTTTTGGGACAATGATTCCAATGTATAACATTCAGAGGCAATATTGGGAAAAATGCACAGTCATTAGGACTTCAGTGAGTTCAAATACAATGTGCCTTCTCCAACCTTTCCCAGATATGTGGAGTTGCAATACCCATAATTTCATAATGCATGGAAATTAGCTGGGGAGGGTAGAAAGAAGACACCAGAATGTAGAAGGAAGATGATATTATTTGGCTATCACTAGTAATTTTACTCTTAGAGGCTATAGAAATTCTGGCTGCTGCTTCTAAATGGATTTCAGGGGCTGATATAGCAGAAACACAAAATGTTAGGAATAACAGAGATATGCCTTTTCTTTGCATTTTAATGCAAACTTGCCCAATTGACACTTTCGAAGTGGATATAGAGTGATGCTTCAATAGTCGCCATTTTCTAAATTGTGCAATTGTCATTCCCCTTTAAAAAAATGTATGACAAATGCCTACATTATAAAGAAAAGCTGACAAAAAATGCCTGTGTTCCTGAAAACAAAATACAAAAATGTGTTTGCAAATTGGGCAATGCAATAGAAAAAAATATAATACCCCCAAAAGGGATAATTAGGAAGGGACTCTAAAAGATAGAGACCTTTTCATATCTAAACTGTTTCTTGTTTTTAGGGAAAAAAATGCAAACAACAATGGAAAATCTATCCATTGTGCCTGAAAGGAATTTTAAATTTAGTGCTGGTTGTCACCTATTATTATTATGGGGTCACCTCTAGTTTAACGAAGAGAAGGACGAGGGGGGACATGATAGCAGTGTTCCAATATTCCTGCCTGAGCAGGGGGTTGGACTCGATGACCTCCAAGGTCCCTTCCAACTTTATTATTATTATTATTATTATTATTATTATTATTATTATTATTATTATTATTATTATTATTATTATTATTATTATTATTATTATTACTATTACTTCTCTCCAGTTGTTTCTACCCATCTCACAAGGTCCAACCAAATGGGCATGCTCCAGATCTCTTCAATTAAAGAATGTTGTCTTAAGTGAATTTGGAAGTGTGCCTTTCTCTTACAGCAGAGGTCCCCAACTTTTTGGGCACCAGGGACCGGTTCCGTGGAGAGAGGTTTTGCCGTGGACCGAGGGGGCATGGTTTTGTGTGCTGCCTGCATCCCTCAGATGGGGTTTGCTTGTTTGTGTGGACCGGTTGCTGGTATGCCACGGCTCGGTACTGGTCCACGGACCGTGGGGTTGGGGACCCCTGTCTTACAGCATTTCCCCTGTAGAACATCATGCACCGACCCACACACCAAGATCAAGTTGCCCCTGACTCTGTTTTTGCAAAGCATTTGGACTTGCAAGGTGCTCCAGAACCTAGGGATAGACTCTCTTGAGTTTATCCTCAGTGACCTTTGGTTTTTTTTTAATTCTTGCTAATATTGGTTTTTTATTGTTTCAGAATCAGAACAGAGCTGGAAAGGACCTTTGAGGTCTTCTAGTCCAGCCCCCTGCTCAAGCAGAAGACCCTATATCATTTTAGACAAGTGGCTGTCCAGTCTTTTCTTAAAAACCTCAAGTGATAAAGCACCCA
This sequence comes from Protobothrops mucrosquamatus, assembly GCF_001527695.2. Classification (NCBI taxonomy): domain Eukaryota; kingdom Metazoa; phylum Chordata; class Lepidosauria; order Squamata; family Viperidae; genus Protobothrops; species Protobothrops mucrosquamatus. The sequence goes on from NW_015388826.1 coordinate 165,176, forward strand.
CAACGTCTGAAGGCAGGCTGTTCCGCTGGTTAATTGTCCTCACTGACTCCAGCCAGAAGACCCCTGGTGGTGCACAGGTTAAAGTGCAGTATTTCAGGCAAACTCTGCCCACAGCCTGGAGTTCATTCCTGATGGGGCTCAAAATTGATTCAGCTTTCCATCCTTCAGAGGTCAGTAAAATGAGGATCCAGATTCTTGGGGACAATACGCTGCCATTGTAAACCACCCAGAGAGTGCTGTAAAGCACTATGGGGCAGTATATAAGCCTAAATATTATTGCTATTGCTATTGTGTGCACAGTGGTAGAAGTGTCCCATTTGATTTAATTGTATTAATTTTTCAAATAAACCTATAAATGCACATTCATATATTTCTTCTCTGTCTCTGTCCCTGTCTCTGTCTCTGTCTCTCTCTCTCTCTCTCTCTGTCTCTGTGTGTGTGTGTGTGTGCGTGCGTGCGTGCGTGTGTGTGTGTGTGAGAGAGAGAGAGAGAGAGAGAATGTGTGTGTGTGGATAGACAGATAAAATTAAAAGTAAACATTCCTGTACTTACATTGTCATTTTTGTTTCCAGCTTTTAACTTGGCTGTTATTCATAGGTGGAAAGTATTTTGTCTTTCAGTTAAATGATTTGCTTTTGGCAACAGGCAGAAAGGTGGGTTGATGTCTGCTCTAGGATTTAAAATGAAGTTCTTCTTCATCCTGTCTCTCCAGACTTGTCCCTGTGCTCTCATCCCCAAAATATTCTCATCTGCAATTTCACTTGCAAAGCTTCCAAACAACCAGGGAGAAGTAGACTGGGGGGGAGAGAGAATTTATTCTTTCCTCTGTCTTCCCTGGGAGACTTTACAAAGCATTCTGGGGTATCACAAAAGGTTACTGGGAGGGCAATTGTCCCCCTGGAGTACATGAAATTCTGGACTCATCTAGAAGTCAAATAAATTAGTAGCATCCTGTGGACCCATGAGGGGTTTGGTTGAAGATTTAGCAATGGGATGCTAAATAATGGCTGAAAGCAAGAAGTCTATATAAATAACAGCTTAAATGTTAGGGTTCAGGCAATTAAAATAATAGCAGAAAAGGGGCTGAAATAGCACCAGCTCACCAATTCAATATACAATTGCATCTTTTTCTCTCTTCCTAAAGCCGGATCTCCTTAGCAACAGAGAACGCATCCCATTCTTTCTTTTCTTTCCCTAAGGTCATCTTGTTCCCAAATGATACAAAATGGTTTGTTTGAAGTCAAAGCTTCAAGTTAATAGCCTGGTAACTATTTCACAATATGTAAGGCAGGTGAACTGTCTTTGAACTCGTACAGCTGCCTGCAGATGCAATTCACAATGGATTGAATTCCATCCTGAGAAACTTGAGCCAAAGATCACTGAAGTCAATGGAACCAGATCCATTATAATCCAGCGCATAGGTGATCATCATGTTTCCCAGGAAGAGCTGGTGGGTTAGAAGAGAAATTTGATTGGGCTGGGAGTTTTCCAACTAGCTGAGCACCGCAAATATTGACTTGTGTATCTTTTCTCCTGCAGCCGGGTAGACGGCCTCCAGTGTGTGGTTTAAAAGAGATCAAAGGGAATTGAGCGAGTGGGATTTTGAACTGCAATCCAGCTGTTCCTCTTTATGAATTTTCCTCTCTGCCTCATAACATAGCAGCAGCATCCTGCTTCCTTGTCAACTCCTGCCTTTCCTGGGTTAAAAAAAGAAACCACATACCTTTTCAGTTTGGAAACAGCCAACATCCATAATATGTATTCAGTATTTGGAAGCAAGAGAAAATATCATTTTATTTGATTCATAAACATTAATATTCCAAGAACGTGCAGAATCAGTACTTTGAACTGAGATGCTCCCAGCAAGCCACTGCGTGTGGAGAAACTTCTTGAGAAGGTGTATATGGTTGCCAGGAGACTACTAGATTTCTCTTTGACCCCAGAGTGAGGTTCTGGCCTTGATTGAAGAGCAAGCCTCCCAACCGGAAGAACAGATTGAGGAAGCATAATTTTTGCCACAAAGTCTCTAAGCATATGGTTAGCTGACGAACAGAACAAAATCCAGAACGTAAACAGGCTATTTTCAGAAGTAGCAAAATTATTGTTTTCGGCTTTTTATTGATAACAAGATCAGAAAAGGCAAATGTCTCTGAACTAGGTTCTGAGAAAACAGGTTTCACAAGTGAAATGCAGGTTTTAGAACAGAGGAAAACAAATATTTGTTTGGTGAGGAATGGATCCCGAAGATGGTTAAGTTTGCAGAAATACCTAAATTAATGTGATTGATCACTTGATTAAGGAACTATAATAACTTTTATAAAAGACTGGAAAGTATGGGATTTTTGCTGGAAAAGGATAAGAATCAACTGGTGATTTCAGGATTTATTAGTTAAAAAGGTTTGTTTACGAGAATAAGAGAACCATGATATGCAATTTGAGAGAGGGAAGATAGTAATTTCTAAAGCTACTTTCTTTACTTTTTCTTTCTTTTTTGTTAACTTTTTATACTTTTTCCTTTTGCCTACTTTAGCTTTTAAAGTCTATATAAAATCTTATAATAAAAATTACTTTAAAAGAACCAAATATTTGATCTGCAACATCTAATTGTCATTGATAAATCTATTTTTTATAGAAACATCGTTGTCTGGGCTTTGTCTGGTCTCATATCCATCTTCTATTAACTATGGCCTGAGGTTGACCCATTAACTGTTTTTAGAAATAGAGTCCTCATGACAGCTTTTCTCTCATTCCCGACCATTTGTCTCTAGCTGCTCTTTTTTAAGTGATGTTTTTCTTCTACAAAGAAAAGTCTCATTGTAGAAACAAGTCTCAACTGAGACCCACTTTGGTCTTGTGCTTGAGGTACCAGGCTAGAAACCAGGAGACTGTGAGTTCTTGTTGTTGTTAGTTGCGAAGTCATGTCCGACCCATCGCGACCCCATGGACAGCGTTCCTCCAGGTCTTCCTGTCCTCTGCCATCTTCTGGAGCCCATTTAAGTTCACGCCTACTGCTTCAGTGACTCCATCCAGCCACCTCATTCTCTGTTGTTGCCTTCTTCTGTTGCCCTCAATCTTTTCCAGCATTAGGCCCTTCTCCAGTGAGTCCTTCCTTCTCATTAGGTGGCCAAAGTACTTGAGTTTCAACTTCAGGATCTGGCCTTCTAAAGAGCAGTCAGGGTTGATCTCCTCTAGGACTGACCAGTTTGATCGCCTTGCAGTCCATGTGAGTTCTAGTCCTGCCTTAGACACGAAAGGCAACTGGATGACTTTGGGCCAATCACCAGAAGACTGTGAATTCTAGTCCCACCTTGGGCACGAAAAACCAACTGAGTGACTTTGGGCCCGTCACTCTCTCTCAGTCCAACCCACCTCACAGGGTTGCTGATGTAGGGGAAACAACAGGAGGAAGGATAGGTAATTAGTTACAATTACCATCTTGAGTTATTTATAACAAAATAATAAAGGCGGGATAAAAACAATCTAAAAGTGGAATGAATGAATGAATGAATGAATGAATGAATGAATGAATGATGTTCTATGATGACTTACTGAGTATGTTGGTGATGATGTGGTTGAGGACTGGGATCTGTTCAGCTCCCATTCAGCTATTTTGGACCACACAGGGATTTCTGCATGCATTTCTTCTCTGGTCACTGTGCTCTGTTTTCCATAGTTAGTTTAGCTTGGGCTGTAAGAGAAACTATATACCTACGAAGCCTCTACCCACGGAGTGCCTGATGGGAACTGGCAGAGCACCAGTCAAACTTTATGCATGTTCCTTATATATAAAAAAAACTCACATTCTTCTGGAAGGTCATTAGGAGAGAGATGTTCTGTATTCCTCTAAGTCTGGTCCCTCACAGAGAGCACTCATACGTTCAGATACAACCGTTGTCAAGGAAAATGTAGGCTATCAAAACTCTCTGAGAACATATTCCCATAACTGCTTCCTTCAAAAATCAAATTAATCCATCAGCACCTAGCAAGGGGCTTGCTAAGACAAGGAACCATAGAGATCAATCCTCACTGGAAATTACCTGGCCCCGATATGGGGCTCCTTTTACAATTATTAATATTGCTGTTTCAAGCACCCAGCCCAAACCTACTCCTGAGATGCAGCTCCAGTCACAAGCTGTTGAGAATTCATTCTCAGTTCGCTGAAGATCAACAATTTGCATCACTTCCTAGTTCCACTCTGAGCCACGCAGAACTTCAGTTCCTAAATTAGCCCCAGCTGAGTTACATCTTAAATTATTTAAAATCGAGTTACAGTCATTAAATACAGATAGCACAATTAAAATCCCATGCATTTAACAATCCCTTCTTTCTATCCCTTTGCAAATGACTCTTTTGAGGCAACTTTAGGAGAACTCCTGTAGATGGAGGGGGTGGAGAATTGCTTCAAGATAGCAGATTGTGTGTCTTGATTTAAATCCATCTTCTCCTGAAACTCCTCTTCTCAGCCACATTTCCCTGCGAAGATCCTTCCTTTCAGCAAAACTCCCTGCAGAGGCAAGAGCCTACCTGTTCATTTCGCATCAGGTGTAACAATGTGGTTGACAGTGAATGGGACAATCATCAGAGGAGCTCTTTGAAAATGACGGTCATTTAGAAATGCAGAGAGAACAATAGTTGAATTTCCACATAATAGTAGCTCCCCACCCTCCCCTTCCATCTTTAGTAAACTAATGGCTGCCATCTTCTGGTCTAATGGTAGCATTGTCTAAACTCATGAAGTTGCTAGCTCAATCATTCTCTAGCAGCCAGTGTTTTCTCATTATGTAAAGGCACATTATAAATACTATGGTAGGGTTTTCTACACCTGTAAATATCTGTATACTAGATGACCTACTGTTCTGGAACGTGGTGAACCTGACTAGAGCATGTATCTGTATGTTAGATATCTGGCATTTATTGGGTTAAGTGCTGTCTCCCTAAGAGATGGCTTATGGGTAATGTAGTTTTAGCTAGTCAGCTATAGCATGTTAGTAGGTTAGTGGGAGGAGTTTCTAAAGGGCATCACAGGACTTCCTGGACACAAGCCAGGGGGGAATGTTCTTTGTCTGACCTCAAATTTACTGTTCTGATCATGAATCAGAATGCCCTAATCCAATTCAATCACAGACAGATTAACTCGAATGAAGATGATTTCAAAACAGATACATATTTATTCAGTCAGAAATAATACTTGCTAGTGGAGATCCACAGATTGCTTTGTCCAGACGAAATCTACCAATAGCAAGTATTATTTCTGACTGAATAAATATATATCTGTTTTGAAATCATCTTCATTCGAGTTAATCTGTCTGTGATTTAATTGGATTAGGGCATTCTGATTCATGATCAGAACACCTACTATCCTTCTTCACCAACCAGTTCAGATATTCCTGCTAGCGCTGGTTGAGTCTGAGCTTTCTGAATTTCCTAGATCGATTTGTATGACATCCTGAATTGCATTGTCTATGAATCTATCCCATTTATCACTTGCACAAACCAAGGCTGATTATTTCTTCCGTGCTCAGAATTCTCTTCCTCCCTTGTGTTGAATTGAAATAATTCCATAATTATTTGGATAGGATTATATAATAAATATTATTTAATAACTAGTTTTAGTAACAGTCGTCATTTTATTTATTAAGCACTTATAACTAAGTGCAGTATGAATGTGGAATAATAGTGGGGTGCAGTTATATCCTGTGTTTAAGTAGAATACATATGGTAACACTCCCCACAATAACAGCATTGTAAGGTACCGTAGTTTGAACTGAAGGAAAGTTGCTGGCCTTAAGTGACAAACATTGCATATATGTGTGACAGAACAGGATATGTGTTTTACTTGGATCTCCTAAGTTTCAACCCAGTAACTAAGCCACGCTGCAACTTCCCAGTGAATGAGGCACAGATGGATTGTTCCACAGAATAATCTAACAGCCAGGACATTGAGGTATTTTTCAAGGCTCCAGACACAACATTTCTGATGATCACATACAGAAGCCCACCAGAATGTTTGGAATGGATCATCTTTTGAAACAACTCCACATCTTAACTCTACTGCCCATGACCTTATGCAAATGCAAGATCCAGACCCTCTTGGCACAAATGAAATGTGTCATAAAGATTGAGTTCACAACACATGCTTAACCAGGTCAACTAAAGACTTTGTGGCTGCCAAAGATTGGCCTCCAGGGCTCTACAACATCCAGGATGTCTCAGCATTGACCATGCTTCCCAGGTACACTGTCACTGGCGGCTTCATTTACACAACTTGCTAAGCTTGGTTAATGCTAACTTTGATTACTTGGTTTGTAGTTCAGCAGGCAGTAGCAATCCAGTCTCTTGGTTTGGTTTATAGATTCAGTAGTGCAGTTTCTCAACTTTGGCAACTTTATGATAAGTGGACTTCAATTCCCAGAATTCCACAGCCAGCTGGGGAATTTGGGTGGTTGAAGTCCATACATCATAAAGATATCAAGTTGAGAAACAAAGATGTAGTGGGTGAGCCCAGAAAATGGGTTTATTCTGAAATCATACTAAATGTGTTGAATGACAACTGTAGCCCCAAAGCTACAGTGAAGCAATTATTTTTATTTTATATCCTCTTAATCAGTGGTTCTCAACCTTTTTAATGCCGCGACCCCCAACCGGTCGTAAGTCGAGGACTAAACCGGTCGTAAGTCGAGGACTAAACCGGTCATAAGTTGAGGACTAAACCGGTTGTAAGTCGAGGACTACCCAACCGGTCATAAGTCGAGGACTTTCCCTGCCCGGGAGCACCGCGCATGCGTGGTTCCACCCCCTGCGCCGGCCGAGGCATAGCTGGCAAGCGGCAGAGACGGAGCAGGCCGACCACCAGCTGGCCCAGCCCAAGGGAGGTAAGGCACCTGCCGGAAAAGGGGAAAAAATGGCGGACAGCCTTGCTTGGCGACCCCCGTGAAATGGTCGATCGACCCCAAATGGGGTCGCGACCCATAGGTTGAGAACCGCTGTCTTAAGTCCTCTTAAGTCCTAGGTGAATGAGGTCATCTTTCCATCAAGGTTCCCATTCAACTATTCCAATGTGTTATTAAAAAGAATTTGTAATCTGCCCCATTCATATTTGGAAGTGCTAAGGGGTTTTTAGCCATTCAGCCTTTCTCTGTGAGGTATCATTTTCAACAAAATTATGTGGAGAAAAGCACTTGGAAAGCCACTTCTTTAACACAGGATACCCAAGTTGTTTGCAAAGAGGGAGTAGCTACCCAGAGCTAAGACAAGCTACAATGATACTGCAGCATTAAAAGATAAATGAATGGTCCCATACGTTCAATAGATTAAAAGTCTGATTATATTTATGAGTAGATTGCATACAGAAATAGACCTTGTGTGGATAAATATAATGAAATATGGGACTCATTTATATAAAATTCAGTGGGTTAAAAAAAGCATGATTGTTATAGAAGTGATATAGAGATGATAGATAGTAGAGATAGATGATGGAGAGAGAGAGAGAGAGAGAGAGAGAGAGAGAGAGAGAGAGAGAGAGAGAGAGAGAGAGAGAGAATGTTTGCATTAGATAATTGGCTATAGAATTGTAACTGTTTACTGTTGTAATGACTTATATTGTACATTTTTTATTTTTCTTTTGTATTTTTCACCTTTTAAGGAGGTATGTGTTTTTTTGATGGCGTATGTATCTGTGTTTGTTCCTTTTTGTTTTTGTTATTATTTTAAAAGCAACAGAATATTAATTTTTAAAAGGTGACTAGTTAAGTGTGCCACACGGAGGCAGCATAACACACTGCTAACTTGTCATCCTTATGGTCGGTCGTAGGAGTATGTTTTTCAAATAAACTAAGTGAATGAATGATTAATCCAACACAGTTCTAAAAATGATTTGTTGGGGCTTTTTACTGCTGTTTTGTTTATTCTTCTTGGAAGGATGGCAGCTGAATTTCAGAACGTTTACCTTTTGTGCAAATTATACCAATCATACATTTGCTTATTTTACAAACACATTCTGCTGCTTAAAATCTGGTGCAGGCAGCTGCTCACAATAAGAAAGAATGGCGTGAAGCTTGAGAACGGTGCCAGAAAAAGACTACTAGTTTGCAATAGGTCTCTCCACATCTTCCAATCTTGCACTACTTCTCTGAGTTGTTCTATGCTCTGACTGGTGTCAGCGTTGATAGTGTCCAGCCACCGTGTTCTTTGGCACTCTAGTTTCCCTTTACCGCTAACTCTTCCAAACATAATTGCTTTCTCCAGTGAATTCCCCCCACCTCAGATGACATGGCCAAAATAAGCGAGACAAACCCATAATATGCAACAACCCAAATCATAGAAGCGTAATATTGGAAGGGTCAGCTAAGCCATTGGATCCAATACCTGCTCAATGTTAAATCCAAACCAAGACATTCCAGAGACATGGCTGTTTAGCAGCAGCCTGAACATGCAAAAGGGAGCTTCCCAATTCTCTGGTTTGTTTCCACTTATCCAATCTGCTCTTATGGTTCAATTGAGTTCTGTCTTCCTGTAATATCAATCCATGATTCTCTGCCTGCATGTGGAATAAGATATTCGTTCGTTCGTTCGTTCGTTC
>NW_015388826.1:173866-178307 GCF_001527695.2 Protobothrops mucrosquamatus
GAGAGAGAGAGAGAGAGAGAGAGAGAGAGAGAGAGAGAGAGAGAGAGAGAGAGAGAGAGAGAGCCTGGCCCAAAGTCACCCAGCAAGTTTTCTAAGGAAACTTCTAATCAAAAAAGTCTTCTGCATAAATTAGAGCAATTCAAGGAATGGACATAATCATGTCTCCTCAAAAATCCTGCTACAGTTGCCACTCCTGATTTTAACATATAGAATTATTTATGTGTTGACAGCGCATACATTTTTAAAAAAATATTTTATTAAAATAAGAGAAAAAGAAAGAATAGATCAAGTTCGAAAGCTAAGAGAAGGAAGAAGGCTGCAGAGAGAAAGGAAGAAAAAAATATCTATGGAGATTCTCAATCATCCAGGTCTTTGGCAGAAAACAAATAGTAACTGTCGACGTTTTTCAGTGCAGTAAAATACAAAAAAATAATTCAACCTTTTGTCATTCTAACAAAGTCATTCTAACCACCAAAATCTAAAATCAAAGTAACCTTTTCTCAAATTTGAAGGTAAAAGTCCAGAAGCGGTTTCCAAATAGAAATTAAACTAAATACATTCTTCTCTTTAATCAAAACAGTCTCACCATCTCTGCCACATTCATCACCTTTACCATTCCATTCTTTAATGTAAGAACTAGTGCATACTTCCATCTTTTTGCTTATAAGATTCTCACTGCTGGTGTTGTCAGCACATAAATGATAGCACAAGATGTTTATGGGAAGTGACCAGATATGGAGGAGAAATGAAGGATGCAGCAACTGAACGGTCAAAACTGGAACTTATCTACTTGTCCATAGACTCTTATCTGGCCTCCAAGGAAATGGAAAAAGTTTTCTTTTTTTTTAATTTTTTATTGATTTTTCAATTAAAAACAATAACATAAATATGATGCATTTAGTCACAATATCAACCAAGAAAATAACACTACTCAATACATTCACGGAAGTGTCTGGTGTCCCCCCCCTGCACCCCCCTCTTTCACTTTCCACACCTTCCTCCCCCCCCCGAACCTACAACCTCTCCTCCTTCCTCCCTCTCTACCTACTTCCCTTCCTCTCTCAACCATCCCGTCTGGTGCAGTTGGGGTATCCACCGGGCACCTCCTTAAAAAATCACATATAGATCTACAATACATCAATTTATATACATCTATCTATTCCCTTTTCCCCCTCCCCCCCTCAGGACTTCCCAGAGCTGAACCAGGAAATAAACACACAGTAATCCAATTCTATCCAAAGCTACTCATTATTACTACACACTAGTATACACTTACTATGACTCTAAAATAACATTAAAATACATACAAATTTTATAAATATTTGTTTTTGTGTATATATGTATATAAAAAAAAATTTAATCAAAAGCTACATGATAATTATTCAATTCATATTTTCTCTGAATATAATCTATCCATCTTCTCCACATTGAGATAAATTTCTCCTGTGAGTGATCCTTCAGGTATGCGGATATTTTTGCCATCTCTGCGAAATACGATGCCTTCTGTCTCCAATCATCCATAGTTGGTAACATCTTCTTTTTCCAATTTTGAGCAACTAATGTCCTTGCTGCTGTTATACAGTACAACATCAATTTCATTTCTTTTTGATCCAAATTATCCATAATACCCAATAGAAATAACTGCAGTGTAAACTTTATCTTTTTCTTAAAAATCTGTTGGATATTCCACCAAATCTTAATCCAAAAGGCTTTAACATCCCTACATGTCCACCAAGTATGATAATAAGTTGCGTCCATATTATCACATCTCCAACATTTTGGTTTCAAATTCGGATACATGCAAGACAATTTTTGGGGATCCAAATGCCATCTATAAAACATTTTATAAAAATTTCCCCTTAAATTCTGTGCTTGGGTGAACTTGACATTTCTTACCCAAATTACTTCCCAAGTTTCTAACATTATTGGTTCTTGAATATTTTGAGCCCATTTAATCATACAATCTTTAACTAGTTCTGTTTCCGAATCAAATTCTATCAAAACACTATATATTCTCCTAATATGGGCTCCACTTTGATCTTTAATCTGTTTTATCAAGTTCACATCTTCTAAAGTTAAACCCAATTTCTGATCTATATGCCATCTCTCAACCAACTGACAATATAAGAACCAGGACTGGAGTCCAATGATTTAATTTGCCAGTCCTGTCCTCTTAACATGAGTAGATCTTTATAAACAATTCCTTCTAAGGAAAAAGTTTTCTAATGACCTGAACATGAGACCCCCCACAATGTCCTTATTCTTTCACAGAAGGAGCAATAGACAATACAATCTGAACCTTTCTAGAGCATGTTTAAATCATATAAAAGAAGTCCCAAAGGCAAATTAATTTAGAAAACTCCTGCTAAGAACAGGCCAAAAATCATCATCATTTACTGCAAATTTTTGCAAGAGGAATAAAGCTAGGTTCTAAGACACCCAGGAAATCCTCGGGCAGGCTGTTTTTGTCATCTTCCAGGATGGAAAGGGACCATAGAGATTCATTTTTTTCCAATACTCCTTCCTCTGCGTAAACACGTGGCACATAAGAAGCTACATTATCCTCCAGATTGGCCATGTCGTCACATTTCTGCCAAAGAAAGAAAGAAAACATTTAGATGGTCACTTGTTTAGTGACCATTTGAATTTACAACAGCACTGAAAAAAGTGATTTATGACCATTTTTTTCACACTTATGATCACTGCAGCATCCCCATGGTCACGTGATCAAAATTCAGATGCTTGCAACTGGCATGTATTTATGACAGTTGCAGTGTCCCGGGGTCAGGTGATCCCCTTTTGCTGCGAACTCCGCATAGGTGTCAGGAAGGACACCCAGCCAGTAAACGCTCAGCTCCACTCAGCCATCCCAACTCCACCCCGAAACAAAGGGATTAAGGTGTGGTAAAAAGAAAAAAAATGCTTTCAGAGTGGGGCCTGGGACGGTGCTGAGTGGCATTTCATATGGAGAACTGCAGATGGAAAGGAGTGAACTCTGTAGAGCTCTACAGAAATTTTCTTATCTAGCAGCTGGAATCCTAACCTCCAAGCTCTGAATTTCTTCATGTGATAAATGAGCACTTCATTTCCAAAATAGCTATCTACTTTTACTTTTCACAACCTGAAAGAAATCACTCGTAATTTGATTGGGCAGCGAAACCACTGGGAAATCTTAAATCTGTTGGTTGAGAGCCCATGCTCAAAATGTATCCTACGTTTTGTCGTTCAAAGGATTTGGAAACAGAAACCCTCGGTTTGCCCTGCAGTTGCTTACTTGTTTCAAGGCAACAGCTACTATTTCTGAAATCTTCTCCTGTGGATTTTTTGGGTAGGCTTTAATGTTCCAGTGATTCACAGGCTCCAGCTACAGAAAGAAGGAGAAAAGGACGCTTCACAGTCGGAGCTTCACAGTCAACTCCAACTTAAAACCCATCCATCCATTTTATCACTTTGCTTTCAAACACATCTTTGCCTAGCCACCTGTTCTAAACTGATGCAATCAAAGCTATTAGAAACAGTGACAGGGAGGATTTCATTAATTGGGTAATACAGAACTGGGCAATTTCTTGGTCACTTGTGCAGCACTTCCAGAATCTGCTCCAACTTGGCAGCCAAATTCCAGTTTCCCCAATTATGGGCCATTTTGAGGCAAAAAAATATTTGGATTTGTAGCATAGTCTTACCATCGTTTTAAAAGAGATTGTTTTTTAGGAAGAGATTGGACAACCTTTTGTCTGAAATGATAAAGGGTTTCCTGTTTGAACAGGGTGTTGGACTAGAACCGTGGTGGCGAACCTATGGCATGCGTGCCACAGGTGGCACGCAGAGCCCTCTCTGTGGGCACGCGCGCCGTCACCCCAGTCCTAGGCCTTCAGCTGGATTTTAAAAAACCTTTTCGCTTTAGGCCTCCAACACAATGTGCAAAAAAAAAAGGTTCAATCAATCAATCAATTTCAACTTCTCGCAAAGTTGGAATTGATTGATTGAACTTTTTAGTCCCAACCAGGCTGCTGTTATCACCGCAGCCACGCCCACCCTACGGGCCACGCCCCCTGCACCCGACGATACATAAGTGGGTTTTGGGTTGCAGTTTGGGCACTCGGTCTCTAAAAGGTTCGCCATCACTGGACTAGAAGATCTCCAAGGTCCCTTCTAACTCTGTTATTCTGTATTCTGTTATTAAAACAAAGAATCTATTCCACCATTGCACAAAGTGGTATTGCCAGCCCTAGTTCCTATCTATAATACACTCCCACCTACTTTGCAGTTCACAAAGACTCAGAAAATCATTAATTGCCTACCCCTCTACCAATAAATTTCTAATCCCAATTCACATGATTCATCTAACCTGATTCCAAGCTTTGATAGTATTGAAGGGTGAAGTTACACTTCCATTAGGATATTGATGGTTTCCTGTAGGTTTCACTTGCATCACTGCAGA
>NW_015388826.1:178590-180536 GCF_001527695.2 Protobothrops mucrosquamatus
TAATACACTCCCACCTACTTTGCAGTTCACAAAGACTCAGAAAATCATTAATTGCCTACCCCTCTACCAATAAATTTCTAATCCCAATTCACATGATTCATCTAACCTGATTCCAAGCTTTGATAGTATTGAAGGGTGAAGTTACACTTCCATTAGGATATTGATGGTTTCCTGTAGGTTTCACTTGCATCACTGCAGAATCATTCTTTAGAGAGCAAGAACATATAAATCAGGGGTAGTCAACACAGAACATATAAATCAGGGGTAGTCAACCTTGGCTCTTTTATGACTCGTGGACTTCAATTCCCAGAATTCCTGAGCCAGCTTAGCTTAGCTGGCTCAGGAATTCTGGGAGTTGAAGTCCACGAGTCATAAAAGAGCCAAGGTTGACTATCCCTGATATAAATCATCAAGTTACACCTCACTTTGTATGTTTTGGATATTTTAGGATCTAGAATCATTAGACGAATTCTCAATAAAATCTTTATCTTCCTGAAGCCCACCTTCCCGAGATCAGTACTTTCTGACATTCTCACATTCTCAGTCATTACCAGTCAGAGGAAAAGACATGGATATCTGCAGATGATACCTCTTAATCATATCAAATGTTAGAAGCAGTGACACATCACAACATCACAAGCTCCACCACTTTGAGGCATACAAGTGATGTCCGAACCCATATACCAAAGGATATGTCTTGCACCATGAAGGTATAATCCTAATTTTGTCCTTTTGTCTCTCTCTGACCACTTCTATGGTTACTGCTAAAAGCCAAAGAAATTGTGCTTGACCTTGAACTGTCCTTCCTCTTGGTAATTAGAAAAGGAAAAAGAGTATAGAAAGAGTTTTGGTGGATAAACTATTCTTAGACAGAATTGCAGAATTAAAGGAATTATTCTACATGAAATAATCCTAATTCTGTCCCAAAGGTGCTTTTTCAAGAGGCAACTGGACTTTCTCATCTTGGATGCTTGGATGAGAAGCAAAACATCTTCAAAAAAAACAAGAAAGTCCAGTTGACTCTTGAAAAAGCACCTTTGGGACAACCATGATCTGGATGACTGAGAATCTCCATAGACAAAGCCTAATTCTGGTATATGTGTGCCTAATGACAGGTGAATTGAAGCATCTCACTCACATCTCTGTACTATGTCTGCAAAAAGATTAGAACTACCCATGTCTGGGGCCATAAACCATTTTATTTGGTAAAACAATAATAATATTCAGTGCCTGTGGATCAGTTCAAGACTTGGTGAAAAATAAAACAGATGTTTCCTGGGTGATCAAATTCTCACAGTCATGTTCCCTACCCTAAAGCACACCAATGCATTTTTAAAGTCAAGATTAGGGGTGGGAAGGAGACACTAGTGTTGGAGTGGAAATCATCTTACTCAATTCATTCTGGCTGCTGCACATCACTCCTTATTGGATAATTTATGCAAGCATTGGATCGCCTGCAGAAAGAGTGACACTTTATTCCAGTTACCTCAAGAACTTGTTGTTTTTTCTTCACATTTTTTGCATGCACTGAGGATGGTGTTGCTTGGGTCCCTGAGTCAGGTGCATCCTAAAAGTGGCAACAAGGCAACAATGGATAAAGTAAAATAAAGTCTTTGGGGATCGTTGCAATTGACAAAATATTAAATCTGGAAGATTTGTACTAGTTTTGACATACAGTATGTTCCAATGAACTCAATGAAACGTCCTTTAGAGTACCTTGCCCAGGCTTATGCTAGAAATCTAGGATCTGTCCCTAAAATGTCACAGAAAGTAGCCAATGATATTATTTCTCACCAAAACACGTTCACTCTCCTCATTGTAGTGGATCAGGGACTGGTTGCCTGCTTCATATGGAATGAATGCCGGCTCTTTTTTCACTTTAGAGACGCAGGAACACAACGCCAGGAGAGCCAGACACACTACATAAAAGGAAAGGGAGAGCAAGC
>NW_015388826.1:182046-188839 GCF_001527695.2 Protobothrops mucrosquamatus
ATTATGATTTTTAAATCATAGGTTAAGGCCCAGCACGAGGGTTGGACCCAGCCACATATGGCTTATCCATCAAATCAATTAAACAAATTGTGATTTAATATGATCCATGTATCAAGTCACACCTAGACACTCCATTCAGAGAAGGCCAAATACTTCAGTAAGAAAATAATACCAGTTATATTATGGGAACAAATATTGGAACTACAGTGATTTATTAACCATGACTTGATAGCATTTCCTGTGAGCTGATGGTCTCACTGAAGTTGTGAGAACCAAGTGGAAATGTATCAAATCAGATGTCTTTACTCAAGTGTGGAATTTATACCCAGACCAGAAAGAAAAATATTCCACAAAGTTATGTATGTACAACCAACTGAAAAGAATCCTTAAGAAACATAGGTCAAGGGGAATAATAAAGAAGGGTTCTACCCATCTTGCTCAGTTGTATAGCAAATGATCTTTTTTACCTTTGGAATCAATCAACTTCTGGAAGCAAGTCACTTTCTCATACTATTGACAGTCCATATGCAGGCCTGAGATAAGCCATAATAGGTTTGCATTTAGCTTTGCATGGGTATCAACCCACTCTGTTCATCTATTATACTAGAATTATGTAAACTTTAATCAAGGTCATTACTGTTTGCTCAAAAGCCTGGGTTTCAAAACTCCCAGTTTACCATGACGTGAGCTCAGCCAAGATTTATTTAACAGTTCATACGAACTCTGCATAGCTCTACAACAATCCAAAAGCAGACTATAAAGTGATTTTAAGAACAATGTAGAATACAAAAGTTGGCCTATAAGATTAGAGAGTGAAAATAAATTATAATTAAATAAAAGATGTGGTCCACTTTACATATCATAACCAATTACAATTCCTCTGAAATCTGGCTTAGTAAGCTTAAATTTGATGGCAGACGACGACTGATCATTCCCAACTAGTAACTCCTAACAGTGGGAACAAAGTAGGGAATACTCATCTACGGCTCATCTAGACTTCACACAAACCGCGATCCTTGGCTTATTGTTCCCCCATGAGTCAAATAAAAAGTCAATAACTGCCACATTACTCACATAAGAGTAATAGAAATGCAGCCACAATTATGCCAATTGCTCCTCCGCTGAGGCCCAGTGATGCAGTTTTCAATGACTGGCGTTGCTCACAAGTGATCCCATCAGGACAAGAGCATACATGGATATCCAGAATTTGTTGCCTGGAAAACCCTTGCAAATCTCGAATAAGGAGAGGCACAAAGTAATCGCCAGGAGGGAGACTTTTCAGCATAAAAAGCTCAACAGAATTATCTACAAAACAGAGAGAAGGAAGAGAAATGGGCACCAATCTTCAACTATTACATCCTTGCTAAGATTGTTATGCTAATATAGGTAGTCCTTGACTTATGGTCCCAGTTGACCCCAAATTTCTGTTGCTAAGTGAGCTAGTTAACGGGTTTTGCCCCATTTTACGACCTTTCTTGCCACAGTTGTTAAGTAAACCACTGCAGTTGTTAAGTTAGCAACACAAGTACACAGAACTGGCTTCCCCCTTGACTTTGCTTGTCAGAAGGTGCAAACGGTGATCACACATGACCCCGGGACACTGTCCATAAATATGAACCAATTGCCAAGTGCACGAATTTTGATCGTATGATCAAAATCATATGGAGGTGCTGCAACGGTTGTAAGTATAAAAAATGGCTATAAGTCACTTTTTTCAGTGCCATTGTAACTTCGAACAGTCACTAAACAAATGGTTGTAAGCCAAGGACTACCTCCTGAAAAGACTAGCAGGTTTATGCTAGTGCTACCCATTGGAGGAAGAAACCTTTAAATGTTTGCAGCTGGCTAGGTTTTTAATGAAAGATCCAGGAAAGACTTCTACAAGTTGAGTAAGCTGCCCACCTGCCTTGAATGCTTCTGAAGAAATGAAATTTAACACTCACTGCTTAGAAGCCTTCAAAAAAACTGCTGACAATAGCAAGAAAATGAAGGGTCATTATTAAAAAAGTATACCCAGCCTTAATTATTTATTTTTAAAGGGCTTCACCAGCAGGGCCCCTATACTGGATTTTTTTAAAATTAAATATGTTGGGTGGGCCCAATATCGGATTTATTTACTGTTTAATGTATTTTATGAATCAAGAATAGAGTAGAGTAGAGTAGAGTAGAGTAGAGTAGAGTAGAATAGAATAGAATAGAATAGAATAGAATAGAATAGAATAGAGCTGGAAGGGACCTTGGAGGTCTTCTAGTCCAGCCCCCTGCTCAAGCAGAAGAACCTATACCATCTAAGACAGATGACTGACAGATGAATTCATTCCTTAACATGTTGTGTGACTGGAGTTAAACATTCAGTCATGGCTTAGAAAATTCTAAGAATTCCATGAATAACTATGAAAATAAACAAATGGTTTACCAAAAAAAAAAATCATCCCTGAGTTCTCATTCAAGGCACAAATGATCAGACTCAAATTAACTAACTGTAAATGTTTTATGTGAAGACCCAGCTCTCTGAAGAAGTTTCTAAGATGGAAATGAAAAATAGAAGAGCATGACCATCAGAAAAGTGAAAAGATTCAGTTATAGTGGTGTACTTTTGGGAGACCTGAAAGAAAAGGTTAGGAACAGATCGTCTTGGTGAAAATCTATCTATATGGTCATTAGGAGCTGAAAATGATTGAAGGCACATAATCAATCAATTAATTAATCAAAGGAACTTAAAGATCACCTTAAGGAAATATGCAAGATCTATTAGGAGAGATGTAGAGAAATTATTAAACAGTCCAGAAATTAAACCAAATATGAGAAAGAAACTCAAAATAATTCCACCTTGGTTTTATTCTATAATGGCAGACAGAGAAACTCAAAACAGATTTTCAAGGTTCTGTTATTATAGCTTAAACCAGAAGTCCACAACCCCCAGGCCAGGAGTAGGGAACCTTGGCTCTTTTATGACTTGTGGACTTCAATACTCAGAATTCCTGAACCAGCCATGCTGGCTCAGGAATTCTGGGAGTTGAAGTCCACAAGTCAAAGAAGAGCCAATGTTGCCTGCCTCTGCCCCAGGCTAAGGTCTGGCAATGGTCCGTGGCCTGCCGGGAACTGGGCCACACAAGCAAGCGAAGCCCCATCCATTCACACACGGGATCTAAGCAGCATGCAAAACCACGCTCCCCCTGGTCTGTGGAAAAACCGCCTTCCACGGAACTAGTCCTTGGCACCCAAAAGGTTTAGGGACTGCTGTCTTAAACAATAAAGTATCAATTATGGTATGTGGGGTTTTTTTTGACCTGGCCTGCCTTGAAGGGCTGGCGATCCTTGAGATTTCAGTGCTTCTTCTCCATTCCCAGAAGAAACTTTGCCAAGAGGTGAAATCAAAGGATATGATAATCTCCAATTAGCAGTCATTTACCTAAGTTCTCTCCCAATCTCCATAAGTTTTCGGTACCCCCTAAGGCTTCTTCCAATTGGAACGTAAAAGGTTCTGCATATGGATAGGAATCTTTGTCCTCAGCTTTTATATGAAAAGGACCCAATCCTTTCCCTTCACAGGTGATCAAGGATGTCGTAACTAGCGTTGGAGCATTGTCATTGAGGTCCGAAAGGTGAAGTTGGATGGTACCCGTGCCAGTTAATGGTGGAACACCTGGGAGAGAAAACAATATTTTGATTTTTTTTTAAAGAAAAATCTACAGAAGCAGGACAGAATCTTCAAACTAAGACTACATAATTTAGACATTTGGCTTGCATGCAATTCTCAAAAATTCTAGAAGAAGCTGTAGGTTGCCCCTAGTTACAATATAGTACAAGAAGAAAAAGGTCAAATATTGGGAGACATTCGTCGTTGTCATCATTTTAGCCGTTGTCTATCCACTGCAGGATGAAGGCCTCTTCTGCATGTTTTCAACCAATATGGTGTTCAGCTTTCCTTTGACATTTGGGCCCACAATACTTGCTGATGTCTTCAATCCATCTTGTTTTAGGTCTTTTTCGTGGATTCTTTTTATCAAGTGGGATCCATTCTATGACTGCCATGGTCCATCTGCCATCATTCTTCTTAATGGAGATATTATTCACATTTTAATTAATTTTCTCAGTGTAAATCCAACTATGTCTGATACAGTTTCCACACACACAAACACACTTTTTTTTTTTCTCTTTTGGTCTTATCTGTCTTTTGAAGGACAACCCACCACAAAAGCTGAAAGGTAAGAGTAGTTCTGAAAAAATGTAACGCACCACTGAATGTAATGATGGATTTTAACAATTACTGTAGACATCTGACCTCCTCAGCAAACTTTCCACATCACTGTCTCTGATAGGCCACCTCTATTATCAATATAGAAATTCTAGCTATTCTAAACTTAAAGTCCTAATCCATCATCCCAACTGGACATCTTTCAAAATAAATGGACAGATGAGTGGCTAGAGTTGAACTAGTTTCAGGAAATGGTTTATGACAGAAAAACATTTTAAGACAGATTCTCGTCATCTTAAAAATATATGGAAGAAACCCTTATCATTTTGTTCATATTTTCCTTTGTACCATAGGTATTTAAAGCATCCTATTATTTTTAACAACTGCAATAAAAATAAACTCCTCCGCCATCATAAAAAAAAGTCAAACTGATTAAATGATTCAAATCCAAATAATAGACTAAATTTTAAATATTATTATTATTATAATAATAATAATAATAATAATAATAATAATAATAATAATAATAATAATAATAAAGTTGGAAGGGACCTTGGAGGTCATCTAATCCACCCCCCTGCTCAGGCAGGAAACCCTACACCATTTCAGATAAATGGCTGTCCAGTCTCTTCTTAAAAACATCCAGCGTTGGAGCATTCACAGCTTCTGGAGGCAGGTTGTTCCATTGGTTAATTACATACATTACATAAGGAAACATACATCAGCATCCTACAAATAGGATCACAAACATCACAAATATAGTGATGTTTCCTATGGGCTGGGCAACCATAACTGTAACACTTGTATAATATCAAGAAAAGATTACCTATGAATAAAATACTAGCATTCCAACTTTTACAACACCCCTAGAGAAAAACAGTTCCGAAACTGAATTAGCTTGAAATGAGTTTGAATTCTTGCTGTGCCTTTACCTTGCCCAAGCTTAAGAATTCACAACTAAACAAAGATAATGAATTTACCATCATCAATGGCGTGAATCACAATGGTGTACATGCTGTTGTTCACAAATGGGGATTCTCTATTAAGAGTTTTTGCAGCTGTTACAATTCCAGAATTTTCATCGATCGTCACCCAACCACCTGGATCTGACACTACTTTATATCTTTAAAAAAGCAAATGTTTTAACCATGAATGACAAATAAAGACTATAAAGAACAGATCAATAAACTTTTATAACCTTAAAAAGAACAGATGAAAGTTCCTCTGAACAAGTCTACTGTGTAATTATGAGATTTAATTTCCCTCACAAGAATTAGGGGAGTGGATTCTAGCAACAGCAAGAGCATTTCCAGACTAGATTACAATGTTTGCTGACCTCGTCAAATCTGAAATTTTTAGTGAAGTTATAAAGGATCCTTACCCAAATATAAAACTGGTAAGCCTAACAAGGTGGAACTGGCCAAATTCCTCTCGCTTTTAAATTATTAGGTCCGCACAATTTGCTTTGAAAAGTTGGGTATCCCCCCTCAAAATGCACTTTGTCTGATGTTTTATTTAAAAAGTGATGGTGGTAGTGGGAATGATGTTCCTTCTGTCAAAAAGTAAAAAGTTTGGTAAAACTACCTGAAAAATGGATTCTGTGCTTGGATACTGTCACTGAAAAAGCTATGATCTAGAACAGGGGTGTCAAACTGCCGGCCCAAAGACCGGATGCGTCATGTGGAAGCTGCACCCACCCCAGCTCTGGCAAGGGAAAGAAAGTCACGCTACGTCGCGACACATCACACGACGCGGAGAGTTTGAAACCCGTGATCTAGAAGAAGTTTGTGCTAAGGAGTAAATGTAAGAAAGCTACTTCCAGAGATCTCAAGCAACGTTCACAGAGAAACACCAGCCATAAAGACTTACTTTATCTTGTGTTGTCCTGTGTCTGGGTCCTGAGCTGCATACTGTACAAGTCTGGTTCCCGGCATCACCCCTTCTTGTTGTGGAAGATTAAGAATTGGGGGATTGAACTCAGGGGCATCGTTTTCATCTGTGATATTAATGCTCACTGACGCTTCAGACAATTGTGGAGAAGCATTGAAGCTCACGAAGCCTCTCTGGCATATAAAGAAGGACTCTTCATTCTTCACAGCAATGAGAAGTTTCCTCTCAGAAGGTGTACTATAGACCATAGGCTGAAAAAAACCCACAAAGTTTCTATTAATACATTCTGACTTCTCTTCCATCGTCCCAAATCTGATACTATCTAGAGGAATGGCATTGCAGGTCCCACAGTCAATACAGCCAATGAAGTGACTCTAGAAATCTTATCTCTGTGTTTGTCAGCCTGCCTTACCTTGATAACACTTAAAACACCTTCATTAGTTTTAGGATCTGTCTCAATGGCAAAGTTTCCTCTTTCATTTCCTCTCTTTATGATATACTTGGCTCTCCAAGCAGCTGTATTAGGACTATCTTTGTCTTCCACCTTGAGGCGAAGGATATCGTTTTTGTTTCTACCTTCTGAGACATCTGCATGATACTTGGAAGACACAGAAAGAGTTTCTGACATAAGAGATAATTTCTGGCACTGTATCTGTTTTGCGATAGCATGTCCAAGAGACAAAGGCTAAATTGGGTTATGCAAGC
>NW_015388826.1:188939-215694 GCF_001527695.2 Protobothrops mucrosquamatus
AATAATAATAATAATAATAATAATAATAATAATAATAATAATAATAATAATAATAATAATAATAATAATAATAATAATAATAATAAAGTTGGAAGGGACCTTGGAGGTCATTGAGTCCAACCCCCTGCTCAGGCAGGAACCCTACACCATTTCAGACAAATGGCTGTCCAGTCTCTTCTTAAAAACTTCCAGTGTTGGAACATTCACAGCTTCTGGAGGCAGGTTGTTCCATTGGTTAATTGTTCTAACTGTCAGGAAGTTTCTCCTTAGTTCTAAGTTGCTTCTCTCCTTGATCAGTTTCCATCCGTTGCTTCTCGTCCTGCCTTCAGGTGCCTTGGAGAATAGCTTGACTCCCTCTTCTTTGTGGCAGCCCCTGAGATATTGGAACACTGCTATCATGTCCCCCATCGTCCTTCTCTTTGTTAAACTAGACATACCCAATTCCAGCAACCGTTCCTTATGTTTTAGCCTCCAGTCCCCTTGTTCTGTCCCCGTCTGACACACACACCCAAACAGCCAGCCGAGGGTTAAATAACTTCTCCACACTCCACACTACAGATAAGAAACTTGGCAGCAGCTCCGTAGCTGCCTGCCAAGACTTTTATTCAGAGAACAAAAAACAATACACACAGTTAGAAATTAAGTCCACAGTAAACTACTTCGCCAGAGATTTAGCTTTGTCCGTCACAGAGTCCAAATGGCCACCACCTCCCTTTTATAGCCTGTGGGGTGTGATCCAGTGACTCAGCTTAATCTCTGGCACGTCTCCTTTTCTGCTGCACACGCTTGTCGCTCCTACGCTGGCGTGGATCCAGCCGCAACTTATCTTCATCACTATCTGAAACACCTGGCTCCTGGCCAATCTCAGAAACACCTGGCTCCTGGCCAATCTCAGAACCACCTGGCTCCTGGTCAATCTCTTCTCCGTCGGGAGACACCTGAGGCCTTGCCAAAGAGGAGGGTCCTGGAGAGGGAGGCCTGGCCATCTCCTCTCCTTCATGTTCGGAGTCTTCTTCCTCCGATAAGAGGGGCTCACAAGACGGAGCCACAACACCCCTAATCATCTTGAAATGGATACCTCTGACTCAGGAAAACCATGTACATGGGAATAATTTTACCAATGGCCTTTGCCCACTGGGAGAACTTAAAAGGACCTCCATGCCCTATGCCTTCATATTTGCATGTTAATAATGATGTCCCAGAAAGCTGTCAGTTGTCATTAAAACATATGAAGAATGGCTGCAGGTCTTGGGTTTGCTAGTCTAAAGAAAAGAAGAAATAGGGATAACATGATAGCAGTGTTCCAGTATTCAAGGGGCTGCCACAAAGAAGAGGGGGTCAAATTATTCTCCAAAGCACTAGAAGGCAGGACAAGAAACAATGGTTGGAAACTGACCAAAAAGAGAAGCAACGTGGAATTAAGGAGAAACTTCTTAACAGTGAGGACAATTAACCAGTGGAACAGCTTCCCTTCAGAAATTGTGGGCGCTCCATCACTGGAGGTTTTAAGAAGAGACTAGACAGTCACTTGTCTGAAATGGTATAGGTTCTCCTGCTTGAGCTGGGCTGGGCTAGTCCAGCTTGGGCTGGACTAGAAGACCTCCATGGTCCCTTCCAGCTTTATTCTATGGCAGAATTCTTATTCTGCTTAAGGAAGCGACAATAGGGTTACCATGCCTCCTTTGTCACTTCCCAATCAAACTAATTCTATGTTCACTAATTATGTAGCATACCAAAGTAAGCAGTATATATAGCCTAAAAATGTTGCTGAATTATAGATCCCAGGATCTTTTCCCATGCCATATTGGCTGAATTGATGGAAGCCGCACTTCAGCAACATCTCAAAGAATGCAATTGCACTTCAAAAAGAAAACATGCTTTATTACTTAAAAGCTTGTTCTGTGAACCTGCAAATGTGAGTTAAAGGAAGATGCTTTTATTTTCCATGGCTGGGCCAAGTAGCCTTTCATGTTGTCAGCAGTCATCTTAAGCATCTTACCTTTTGGGGGGTGAATACAGGCAAATTGTTGTTAGAATCCTCCACGACAATATTGACTGTTGCAGTTGATGACAAGGATGGAGATCCACGGTCTGAAGCCCTGATCACAAGTCTAAAATTCCGATTGGCCTGAAAGACAGTAAAGTTTAAAAACAGGATCTTTTTATCAAAATAAATTTGACGCTATCTTTATCCTTTTAAAACATTATAAAATAAAGGCGTGAATTTTGTAATTTCTCCCTAAACATGCAGCCCTCCAAATAATAATAGTGACAGACTGACAAAATGTAAGATCATGGTTAAGTAGGCTGTATGAGATGGCTGAGTTTAATACACAAAATCGCTCTTCTCTCAAATAGCTAAGAATCACTTACATTCATCTATCAAACTATCTGTTTCATCCATTCACCCTGAAATATATCCTGTATTCTGCATGATATTCTATAGCCATAAGTTAAAACTCAAGTGAAGAACCGTTGTCTTAGGCAAACTGAAATGTTATCTTGTAACATCTGTACAAATAATATGCATTTTTAGTCTCTTATCTTGCGAGGAAATTTATATGCCAGACATTGGTATTTACCTCTTATTTTACCTTCCAACTCACATGCTGTGATGTTGTGTCAGCTAGGAGAAAATAGATCAATATAACTCCGCGATTTGCTAACATGCAGTTAAATTTAGCCAGTTTCCTGGCTCCAAACACCAGCCCTATCCACATTCCTTCAACTTACCATGACACTAAACTGTTCATTTGCAATACTCTGAAAAGCTAAGATGAGCATTTAGTTTAAGGTGATGGATTAAGGTTAGCAATTGACCTACCAGACTAGAAGACAGAATCAACAAGCACTGGCGACAGTCTAATTTTATTGGATGGTTTTACTGGAAAGTATGCATGCCAAGATACAGATCTCATGTAAGCATCATTATAACTTTGTTTTTAATGACGGTACCTCATAATCCAAGCATTGTGTAATGTGTATTAAGCCACTAGTGGAATCAATAGTGAAGAGAGGAGGCTTTAGGTCAGGTTTTTGTGAAACCAGGCAAAATACCACTTGAGAATTTGCAGTGCCTTCTTGGTCCTTATCCACTGCTATAACTTTGAAAACAGGTTCCTCTACAACAGGGAAAATTAAAGCACATTACAACAATATTGTGTATTTCACTGAGATCTAAGGATGGAATATGTATTTCCAAGGACATTACCCATGCCTAGAAAGGGTCACCCTCTACCAGTGGTGGGATTCAAATATGTGAACGACCGGTTCTCTGTGTGGATGCCACTTCCGGAAGTCCATTCTGGGCCTGGGCAGCAAAAAATTAGCTACCGGTTCTGCCAAAGTGGTGCAAACCGGCTGAATCCCACCACTGCCCTCTACCCATATATGCCATTTACAGAATCACCTGGTCTTAGATTTTACTAGACAAGTAATAGACATATGATGTGAGGAAAATAAACATTAATCTCCTTTTCTCCATCTTTAGAGAGGGCTGCAAGGACAAATAAGTGGGCTTTATTACAACAAAAGCCCAACAGCTTAAATATATGGACTAAGTGCCCCAGAGGTAATATACAATATACAATAAAATTAATTATAATTCATTCATTTATTTAATACCTTAAAAGAAAAAAAAAGGATGGGAGTAAGGTGCAATAATTGAAGATGGTAAATTCAGAATATGAGAATTCCAACTGATTACAGTGGCTTTTGATACCAACAGAAACAGGATTAGCTGTTTTAGCTATTTTCCTGGAAATGTTAAGTGTACTGAACACTTACTAAAAAGTGTGTTGTTGTTTGTTGGTGGCAATATGAATATGTTGCTATCAAAAGGGTTATTCAATTATTCTACTCTCCGGGGTGATCAATTGGACAAGCTGGGATATATGAGTAACTATCTTAGATTTAGTACTACAGCAGATATGTACTTGATTGTGGAACGGAATTTGGTTGTGTCTCCTTGTTAAATCAGGAATTAAAATAGATGCATCTTTAAGCATGCATTTATATGATGCATTCAATTGCATATTTCCTGCGTTGCTTTCAATACTAATCATGTATTATTGTTGCATTTGCAACTGGAAGTGAAAAGGGAGAAATACAAATCTCATTAAAAGGGACTTTAAATTGTACTATGACAGTGAAAAAATCCTGAAAAATAAAAACAAATGATTGAAGCAGCAAAAACGTTTTGAAATTATAAGGCATATACAATGGATAATACAGGACAGTAATTTCCTCTTCCAAGGTCTTCTTCCAAAGTGGAGTGGAATGGAGTGGAGTGAGAAGTGGAGAGGGTTGGGGTGGGGTGGGATGCGGTGCGGTGCGGTGCGGTGCGGTGCGGTGCGGTGCGGTGCGGTGCGGTGAGGCAGAGAGGAGAGGAGAGGAGGTTCAAATTGATATAAGGTCAGGTGAAGTGAGGTGAGATGACCTGAGGTGAAAAAAAAAAGAACATATTTTGGTTCTAAGCTGGAAAACTTTGTTCAACCCTCTCTCAGGGCAGTGCCATGACATAAGACAGGGCTAGATTTAGTCTAAAACAAGAAGATACATGTAGTATATGTGAGGGTGAATCTATTCATTTATTTATGTATATTATGAGACATCTCAACTTTTGTTCTGTATTTAGATGCCAACATAGCCAAGAAAATAAAAAAAAATCTAAAATCTACATAAAGATAGAAACAGTGGACTCAGTTTTGCCTGATACTGCCCAGATTTTCAAGGATACTCACTTTTGTGATGATTTTCTTTTATATTAATGTTAAATTCCTTTTGGAGAAATTCAGGAGCATTGTCATTTATATCCTTAATCTCAATGTTGAAGAACAAGGAACTGTCTAGTATTGCTCCAGTCATTCTATTGTGAACATCAAAACGTATCTAAATAGTAGATAGTTGATAAGAAAATTAGGTTAAAACTGATGAGACAAAGCAAAAATTATTTTGTTGATAATAAAGACAGACAAGCTGGGAACCATACTAAATAGTTCAAATGGAGGGGAGCCTTATATGTAGGTATGGCCTCAATTTGTTAAATGATGTTGAATTCTGAGGGGAGATTTTCTCTCTTAGGCTTTTAAAAATCTGTGTTAAGCCTCCAAGTATGTCAGGTAACTGTACTTTAAAATATAATCAATAAATTAATTGAACTAACCAGTCCTAGCCCTCATGATTAAGTTTACAATCTCAAATACCTTGAAGCCATTAGCTTGGAGGAATCTATAATGAGTTTAAAAGCTCAGCAAACAAGGGCTGTGTTTTACATGAGTTTAGATGAAATCAGATGAAAATTATCATCCTTTTTGCTATATATAAAATCTAGCCTCTTCATTTTTGTCTCCCAAGGCTCATAATTACATACTATGTAAACTCTCATGTCTATAACCTTTAACTGGATGAAACAGTGCATCATAGAGTAAATGTTTTTGAACCACAACTACTGTGGCAATGAAATTTGGCAAATTTTATAAAAGATTTATCATATAAACATTACTATAGAGTTGACCACAGGAAATGTTTGATTACAGTTTGTATTAACTGGGTGAATCAGTGAATCATAGAGCAAATCCTTTGAACCACAACTTCCATGGAATTGAAATTTTGCATTCTCTTTTAAAGTCTTATCTCACTTGCAACCAAGAGTACCAGTAACTGGAATGAGATAATGTTTTCACCATAATTGAACACCTATTCTATTTGAATAGAAAAGATAAATTTTGTTTGTTTGAAACAGGAACAAGGAAATGTATCATATTTTTGCTCCTGTTTATTTTTGAGATTAGAAACAACCACTTGTGACCTTTAAGGATAATTAAGCAACCCCATTTTTAGAAATTTTTCTGTTTGTTTCACACACGTTTCCTGAGCAAAAGGTGAAAACCAACATTGTAAGATATAAAAGTTTGCCAGAAGGCAAATATTTGACACTGATCAACAGGCACACCCTACTGCATAACTACTATTCCTAGGAATTATCAACCAACAAAAGATGAAATAATAGAAAATAGTTCCATTAGGAGAGAAGTTAGGAAACTGTTCAACCATTTCGCAATTCAAGGTGAGATGTTCTCATTATGCTAACAGTTAAAACAATTAATTAGTGGAATAACTTGCCTCCAGAAGTTGTGAATGCTCCAATACTAGAGGTTTTTAAGAAGAGACTGGACAATCATTTGTCTGAAATGGTATAGGGTTGCTGCCTGAGCAAGGGGTTGGGCTAGAAGATCTCCAAGGTCCCTTCCAACTCTATTAGCATTAGCATTAGTATTGAGGGATATGACATCATCTATCTTCAGTCTACAACTCAGTCCTTTCAACAGTTCCAAAAAGGCTCCTCAGCCATTTGCACAACTCAGGTGACCCTGATGACACAGATAAACCTTCAGGTGGCCTCAATGACCCTCTAAAATAATGCAAATGACCAGCTGTTTGCAAGGAGTATAAATCCTTCCATTCCCCACCATCCAGTCAGAGCTGAAGAAGCTTCTTGGATGAGAAGCGAAATGTCATCAAAAAAACAAAACAAAACAAGAAAGTCCAGTTGCCTCATGAAAAAGCATCTTTAGGATCCTGAATTGATGGCTGGAAATGTTGAGATACTTGGATGAGGTAAAACAAGTTCAGCTAAATCTCTGCAAGATAAAGCTGTTGTTCACCCAAAAACAACAACAACAACAACATAGTACCCAGCAACACCTTTAGCTGTTCTGAGTGGGGTCACGCTCCTCCCGTGACTTGGGAATCCCAAGGATTTGCGGTTCATGCATAAGCAGCAAATGAAGCCCAGGGGAAGGGAGGTCTTTACTCAGTTTGGCTGGTACAGGTAGTCCTCGACGTATGACCACAACTGACCCCAACATTTCTGTTGCTATGTGAGACAACTGTTAAGTGAATTTTGCCCCACTTTACAACCTCTCTTGCCTCAGTTGTTAAGTGGATCACTGCAGCTGATAACTTAATAACCCAGTTATTAAGTGAATCTGGATTCCTGATTGATTTTGCTCATCAGGAGGTCACAAAAAGTGATCACATGACCTTGGGACACAGCAACAGTCATAAATATGAACCAGTTGCCAAGCATCTGAATTTTGATCACATGATAATGGAGATGCTGGAAAGGTCATAACTGTGAAAAACAGTCATAAGTCACTTTTTTCAGTGCCGTTGTAACTTTGAACAGTCACTAAATGAACTGTCGTAAGTCGAGGACTACATAGCTCAAGGTGATCTGGCCACAGTAACCCATGTCATAGTCATTGCTGAATTGGACTATTCTAACACAATCAACACAGGGCCTGATACACAGTGACTAAAGTGCTGGCCATCCATTTCAATGCAGAAGGTGAAGTTCTGGCTCAGTTATTAATAGATTTCTAGGCCCAAATCATGTTGATTCCCTACCTTTCAAGCCTCACATAATGCAATGCTGAGTTACCTCAGGCAACATATTGACAAAACAGAATCTGCCTACCCCTGAACCTTACCAAGGCCTCCTGCGAGTACCTCCTCTATGCCACATATATGGAACAAGATATAGAAAGCTATGGGCAAGCTAGCAAGACTTCTCAATAATAGTTCCCATTCTATAGACTCATTATTCAATCAGAGGTATGTGTGATTCCTTCCCTCCTTGCTTTTCGGAAGCAGATAATCTATTATGCCTTTCACTCAACTTTACTGGGCATGTTGTGATGGGCTGAAAAGAAAGGTAGACTAGTTGGGATTGGTTTTCTTTGGAATCTTTTCACGATTAACTGAAGGATTTTGCCCAGGGTTGTACAAAACTGAAGCAGATGAAAAATGCTATAAAATAAATAAGTACTGAAAAAGAGGGCGTCCTCTCCCGATCTATAGAACTATGCACATATACATGTCCGTGGGCATCATCCTCGATTGAAAACAATCCATATTCCGGAAATTCATCCACACCAGGTCCACTAATTGAATATTTTATGGATGTATTTTGCGATGCATTGTTGAAGAGCTACAAACAAAACAGATTGGAAATATTAGATAAGATTTCTAAGTATTCTTAAGTCTTCTAGTTAAAAACCATTATTATTATTATTAATGTGACCTATTGCTGCTACTACTACCACTCTAGGCACATTTAGGGCTCAGAAATATTTTTGGCAGCAGAGATTATCCTTGAAGCTGGCTTTTTACTTTGCAGTTTGTTATCTTTTTATTCATTTATTTTTTAAATTGAAAACATGCAAAATAAGTGAATAAATCAGGTAAGTTGGGTGGTCACAAAGAAAATGCCCACAAATATGCTGGAGATAATATATCCCACATGTGGGACTGAGTCATAAATTCCTATGTGCCTTTATTTGCTGCTCATTTATGTTGGCCTCACTATCAGCAATGCTCAATAGTAGAGAGAAAAAATGTTGGTAATGCTAAGAAGCTAGCATTTTCGTTTTTACCTCTCCAATCAATTCGGGGAAGGGGCCTCTGCCTTCTTCTTCAAGTTCAAGAGTAGTAATCACCCATCTCCGTTTTGTGCGATGCAACGGACGCAGACTTCTGGAAGGATCCCAATCCTATGAATGATAGGATTCAATTATATGATAGCCATCTCTTGTGACATGCCCTTTAGAAAGGAGATCTTCACATTATGTTTGGAAGCAATTCTGAAAGTCATCTGTGATACAGTTCTACAGAGGAGTTATTGAGTCTGTTATTTGTACCTCTATAACTGTTTGGTTTGGCACAGCAACCAAACATACCAGACACAGACTTCAACGGACTACAGAAAAACAATTGCAATCAGCCTGCCTTCCATTGAGGACCTGTATACTACACAAGCTAGAAAGAGGGCTGTGAAAATGTCTACAGACCTCACATATCCTGGACATAATCTGTTTCAACTTCTTCCTCAAGACAACGCTACAGGGCATTGTACGGCAAAACAAGTAGACACAAGGACAATTCTTTCCCCCATACCATCACTTTGCTAAACTAATTCCCACAACACTTTATTATGCCCTGGGATATCAAACCACATATTAGAGCTCTATGAATATTATCCTTGTCATCTTTCCAATTACCGATTCCTTTAGTATCTTATGACTATAACTCTGTTGTTTGTATTTTATGATTTATGTTGGTTGTTTTTATTTAGTATCCTATGACTATGACTGAATGTTGTATCTTATGATTTATGATTATTGCATTTTATGATTATGATAATGATTTACTACTTATTGCTTGAATGTACACTGAAGCTTATGCACTGGAGACAAATTCCTTGTGTATCCAATCACACTTGGCCAATAAAGAACGCTATTCTATTCTATTCTATTCTATTCTATTCTATTCTATTCTATTCTATTCTATTCTATTCTATTCCATTCCATTCCATTAGCAATAGAGAACATGATATCACAAACAGATACAACTCTGGGCAGAATGTCTGCTGCTCAGAAAGAAGGCTGCAGGATAGGTCCTCCACATTACCAGGTAAGGATGGGGAAGATTCTGCCTGTAAACCTGCAGAGATGCTTCCAATAGTATCCACAATATTGAGCTAGACAGAACAACCCATCAGTTTCTACACTGATACACAGTCACCTTTTTATGATATACTCCAAATGATCTGTGCATGTATAACTGGGGATCTGAAACAAGAGCAGGTATGGACAGCCTCCTTCAAACTGAACTTGGAGACATCATTCATGCAGTTTTCCAGGCAACAGTACAGAAGGCTTCTGTTATTGCCTTCTTCTAGGATAGTTCTTGACTCGCCTGGCTAGCCTAGCCTTGGGATTCCCTGATGACCTCCAGATATTAACTAGGTCCAACCCTTCTCACCACTAAAGAAGGCCAGGAAAGTACAATCACCTTCTAAGGCAGAAAAAGAAATGGTATTGTTCTTTCTGGTGAAGGAAAGGAATTTAAAAACAGCTTCCAAGAGCGATAAGAGGGTGTGTCCCTCTGCAAGATGGCATAACTGAGGGATGGAGCTAGCAACATTCAATCTATTTTAAAAAATAAACTCGCAAAGTTTAAAAATGCAAAATAGATATCTGAAATCAGGTAAGCCTCCATTTTTTACCTTTTGTCAGAGAGCAGATGGGATGAAATGAGGACAAAAAAAAAACCCAAACTTCCCCAAATCAGTGGGTTTTGACCCTGAATTTTGAAAATAAAAATTAAAGGGTTGGGTGCAGATCACAGACCTGAAATCTTCTTAAGCTTATCAACATACTGCCAGAGATTCACTGGCTGTAGTCACTGTCATGTTAAAACAGGTAGTTTAGAAAGTCATGAGAAATCAGCCATGATTAGTGATGTTTGTTTCAGAAGAATAGAACAAATTGCATTTTATTGATCCAAGTTTCAGATTAAGTTCATCTTAGAGTGAATCTAATCCATATTGCACTTCAGACTACAATGAGTATTCCAATTCAAAGAAACAATAATGAAACATAACTTTACTATGAATTTTATTTTACCTTTCAAATGAACGTGCTTCACTGAAGAATTTAATACCGTAGTGTACCCACCTGTTTGCTTCTCTTGGGTTGATCCTTATTTACAATGATGTCATTGCCCATGGCATAATGGAAGTTATGGATGGCAAGAACCTTCATGGACAGGAAAAAGAATTAAGGTAAAAACACTACTATAGCAAAGGTGAGTCTAACATTAAAACTAATGAGAAAATAAACAAGCCAAGTCCATACATGACACTACACCACAAATGTGTCTATTTCTCTCTTCAGTTGAGTGTCCTTACTGAACCAACCCAGGACATTTTACTTGTAATTTGTTGGGAAAGTTCTAATAATTCATCACCATATAAAGTCAAACATAATACAGCTTTCACACATAGTAAAACAAAAGGATGCAAACTATGTTATCAATTTAACACCATGCTGTTTATATGAAGACTAAAGCTCCTGGCTAAATATTACATGAGAATTCAACCACAATCCTGTAACCTACAGTTGCCTAGTGTTTGATTAAATATTCATTTAATAAAGATAATGGCCACTCTTGAGTTGAATTGGACTCCTAGAGATTACATGGATATGACCATATAGTATTCTTGGCAGTATTATGGAGCTCGTTTGATTGCCAGTGTTGGAATTTATTGTTGGAATGTATTTCTATGCAGCAACTACAGTAGTATTCAGCCAGTAGATTGCAATGTTTACAAATTTGGATCTATGGTAGATACGCTATGCTCTATTGTTCTAAGTAGAGTTTCCTGTTACAGTTGAGCAGTAAAACACATGGTGACTGTACTCTTTGTTTGCTCTGTGGTGCTATATACAAACAGAATTTCTATCAGCCAGGATGTCTGTCAGAATTCCCAGTCCCACCTATAGCCCTACTATACCACAGTGTCTCCTAGACTAATATTAACTACGCTGAACTGTTTAGGATCCAATCTGAATCAGTCACTGGGACCAGAGGTTTGTTCTTCCAAGCTTTTGGATCTGTACCAGAGCCCATCCTCAGGGAACTTCTCAATCTCCAGGATGTGTGCACTGGGCTGTTCTATATGTAATATTTAGGTGGTGCCTTGACAGCCCAGTGCACTTTGGTGGGAACTTTCCATACTTTCATGCAGGTCACATGATTGGGAAGTGACTCTCAGACAAACACAGGCTCCCAAGGCTGAGAATCAGAGATGAACACCACCCTCTTGAGTTGGTCACGACTGGACAGGGGAAACCTTTAACCTTTAATTACCTTCACATGTCTACTAGCCATTATGAATGCTTGAATGCTTTCAAGCTTTGGCTTAAAATCCTCATTACAAGGATATGGTTGATTAGTGGCATTAATTTTAACTTGTACCACTGAAGACTCAATGTTATACTACCATCAAATGAATGCATAGAAGGAGATAAGAAGGGAAAAGAGGTAAAAGATAGAAGAAGCAAGGTGATTCATTCTATTTCCCTAAACTCAAATGTGTTATAAATTGACACCCAACTTCCTTGTAAATGTAATGCCCTAAGCACTTCACAGGAAAAAAAATTATTTTAGAAATAGCCTATAATCAAGTATTGTATTACCCAACAGGACCTACAACATGACACAACAGAGCTTGTTGAAAAAAAGAAAACAAATCTGCTTCAGATCATTGATTATTATTTATTTTATTTATTTAACTCAAAGCAGAAATGATGTTAGTTTCTCAACCATGAATAAGAACAAAACCTATTTATTTACTTCCTTCTCAATATTTGTGGCATGTATTGTGTTTCTATGATTTTGGCAAGTAGCGTCAGGTCTGTTCACATTTCCAGCTTTTCCTGTTCTGCGTCAGTCCCCCAACAATCTCCCTTGGCATGAAAGGCTTAGTTAGGACTATACATTTCTTAAAAGGATTGTATAAACTACAATGTAATTGTCAATTAGCAACGAACTCTGTCTAACTGAGCACAATAAGCTTGTTTAACTTGTTGTATTACTACACTGTTGACCTTGTACTTCTAAATCATATGTTGAAGCACTTATCTACTTGTTTCTAAAATATTACTAAGAAAGAAAGACACTGTACACAATTTAGCACCCATTCCAGTGAAAGAAAGGCTAAGAATAGTTATTTAATGTATTTTGGTAGGCAATTAGGTTATATTTTTAATGAAAAATGTTTGGTATGTTTCTATTTCCCATATAATGTTTTTCCCAATAGATAATTGGGGTGTATTTTCCTTCCATTGTCTTCCCACTAGTGACTTATAGAAACTTCACACATCATCCAACCATTGTTGACATTTTATCAAACTATCACCATTACTGATAACTCTAAAATATGCTGTAAGCCACTAGTAAGGAAATGATTTTAATCATTTTTATAGGTAGATGTTGCTTAGTCCTTTAAATACTGTACCACCTGCCCAATCTAACAATTTAAGGGGGGCAAGAGTCCTATCACAAATCTCTACATTAACTTTTCTGAAAGTCCAAGGAACAGAATAGGGAACCATCCCCAACTAAAACAGAGGTGATAACTTACTCCATGAAATTACTATCTTTTATCTCCCAACAAAAGGATTTTGCCCTAGGTGAAAGATTTCCAGAAACAGCACTTAACCGAGGTTCTATATGCTTTTTTAGACTTTCCAAGCATATCTCCAGGTTTCTATACTTATGGCTGAAAATCCCTATGAATTGGGATTTACATACTTAACAAAGCACTTATGTTCATCAGTGTGACCTTGAACATGTCCCCTATCTTGTACCAAACCAGCC
Source organism: Protobothrops mucrosquamatus (assembly GCF_001527695.2). Lineage (NCBI taxonomy): Eukaryota > Metazoa > Chordata > Lepidosauria > Squamata > Viperidae > Protobothrops > Protobothrops mucrosquamatus. The sequence goes on from NW_015388826.1 coordinate 202,167, forward strand.
CCATTTTACCCACCTGAGGCCTAAAGTCAAACTGAGTAACCAGATCATTGGCTATCTTAGCTTTCTTCTCAAGGCTCAAGTATGCCGTTCAGAGTTCCTTGGATGGAAAATAAAGTTTTGAAAAAGGACATGGATAAATAATTCTTAGCCATTTAACATAAAGTTAATGGCAATAGATTTAGGTTCTCACCACTGACCTTTTTTGTGAAACAGAAAAAGTAAAGTCTCTCTTGAGTTAATGCTCCCTTCTGGTCCATATTACACAGTATTAGATTTCATTCATTCATTCATTTATTCATTTGGCTATGGTATGGAAGTGCCACAGCCTTCTTCCAATATGTCAACTTCCTACTAGGCCTAGTATAGCCTTAGGGTTTTTTTTAGATTTATTATTTTTATAAGAAGGGGACGACAGAGAATGAGGTGGCTGGATGGAATCACTGAAGCAGTAGGCATGAGCTTAAGTGGACTCCAGAAGATGGTAGAGGACAGGAAGGCCTGGAGGAACGTAGTCCATGGGGTTGCAATGGGTCGGATACGACTTCGCAACTAACAACAACAATACTCATTCCTCCTCCTATTTTCCCTCTAACAATCCTATGAGGTGGTTTGGGTTGAGAAACAATGACAGGCCCAAAGTCACCCAACTGACTTTCATGCCTAAAGCCAGACTAGAATACTTCTGGTTTCTAGGCTAGCACCTTAACCACAACACTAAACTAGCTCTCGTTTATTTGTTTTTTTTTAATTTTCCTGGTGTTTTTCATCCAAGTACTCACCTAGGGATGAGTACTTGGCCTAGGGATATTTTAAACTGGTTTTTAATTAGTTTTAAAACATGAATAGGCCTATTGTATATATCTTTTAATTGATTTTAAATTTTGTAGATTTGTATTGATTGTTCTGTTTTTAATTGGCTGTAAGCCGCCCTGAGTCCATTGGGAGAAGGGCGGGATATAAATGCAATAAAACTTCAAACTTCAAACTTCAAGCCTGCTCAGTATTTTCAAGCTCAATCAAGGAAAAACAACTCACTTCTCTTAAGGCCCTGGACACATTCTACAATGCTCTTTTTTCTGAGTTTTAAAAAGGAATGGTTGTTTATATGAGATAAATCCTGGGTTGATACCAAATGATGAAATGGACTGCTGAGGTGCATTTAAAACCTTAGGAATGTAAGATTTCATCATGCCAAACAGAAACAGAACAGAAAACTGCATGACCAAAGTTCCTGTAACTTAATCCAAGCATCGGTCCTCTCCCAAGAAGGAATGTAAAATCACTTACAGCAACTTCTTGATATAGCTTGAAAAACTGAGCTCACTGATACATAATAATAATACAATAATACAATAATGGTCATATCTGATTGTATCTTTGCTCTGTTCAGACATTATCTTCCTACTGTGTAATCAATCCCCAAATAGGAAGAGCAGATCCTCCCCACTTTTAGTTGAGCCGGTGATATAAAGGAATACTTTCATTTCTTGTTTAAAGTCTCTGTTTTAATTCAGTATGAAGAACTCTTGAATAAAAAAAAATCAGTATTCCAATATTACAATATTATGTTGATAATGCTAGCTTTTAGGCATTTTTAAATGTTTCATGGGTTTCATTGTTATTATTGCAATGGTTATAATTCTTACTGATGTTATTTTATACTGATTTATGATGGAAATAAAGACGTGCGCGTGGAGATGTAAAGGAACAGGTGGTCTCCTTGCTTACGACAGCAAAGGATCTACAGGTAGTCCTCGACATACAATCATTCATTGAGTGACTGTTCAAAGTTAGTACAGCGCTGAAAAAAGTGACATGGCTATTGTTCACACTTGCAACTGTTTATGTGGAAAGCAGAAGCCAGAAACATTGACTATGTATGTTGACTTCAGGTGAACAAAATAAAAACGAGAATATAAAAATACGTTCTTTTTAGTTCTTTTTAGTTCATTTTACTCTCTCATCAGTTGATATTTATCTTAATTTCTCTCTTTTTTGTTTTGGTTTTATTATTAAGATTACCCTTTATTATTCTGACCTGTTACCTCGGATATTTTCTTGTATGTCCTCTTTTATTTCCTTTAATCCTATAGGTAGCCTTCAATTTATGTGATCCCACAATGGGATCACAATTTCCATTGCTAAGCAAGGCAGTTGTTAAGTGATGTTTGCCTTGCCATAAAACAGGAAGCGAGATGTTGAATAATGTATTAATATTTATTCTCTGGTGCCTTTTCCTGCAAGTTGCCATCATTCCCTAGCTAGTGGTAGGTAGTTCAGGTAACTTACAATCCCAATTGGGACCAGAAATTCTGCTGTTAAGCAAGTCATTTGTTAAGTGAGTTGTGCCTGATTTTACAACCTTTTTTCTCACGGTTGTTAACTGAATGACATGGTCACTAAGCGAATCTGGCGTGCTTATTGGAAGCTGGCTGGGAAGGTCGCAAATGATGATGACAGGATCCCCAGATGCTGCAACCATGCCGGTTGCTAAATTCCTGAATTTTGATCACCTGGCCATCGGGACACTGCGACGGTTGTAAATGTGAGTACTGGTTGTAAGTCACTTCTTTCAGTGCCAATGTAACTTTGAACAGTCACTAAACAAATGGCTGTAAATTGAGGACTACCGCTAGTCCAAGATTTCACGAAAGCGTCAGATCATGGATTAAGGCCGAGATCTGCACCACCCAACAGGCTACACAAAAGCATAGTAAACTCCTACTCTGGTTCCACTTCAAAAGCCCTAGTGGTATGAATTGGGGTCAATAATTATGAACTCTGACATCATAAGAACTTAGTTGTTCTTATCCATTTTTCCACTTATAGTATCAGTTTACAATTGTTAATCTGGCTGATCTTGCAAGATTGACCATCATGAATTGCCCTAATATTTCAAGAAGAATTCTGCTGCATAAGAAGACTACAAAATCCTATTTTGATCATCCCCCACATCGCCCAAATTTGCCAGCGTTGACCTCTGTGAAATAAAATGCAAAACTATGTTCAAGAACAACAGGGCAAGGACCGTATCAAACACTCTCATCCCAGGTTGCCAAGGTCAACAGCGCACCATCTGAAAAAAGAGAGAAGCCACCTACAGGTAGCTGGGATTTTTGCCTAGAAAACGAGGACAAAGTCTGGGGTGTCCCACAGCAGGGGAACCCCAGGCTGTTGTTGCTGCTGCTGCTGCTGCTGCCCGTAACACAAGCGGCTGCGGTGGGCAAGCTGCCAATCATGGAGGTCCAGCATCAGGAACAGCTCCCCGATTCCCTCCCCGCCTCCCCATCCCTTTCCCTTCCGTACCGCCAGGAGGAAACGGGCGGCGATACAGCCCCTCTTGCGCCCGGGCGAAGTCGGCATCGTGGTTCCCGCTCGGCTTTGGCTGGTTGCTGAGGCTCCCACCGGTCTGTTTACGGCGCCTGGGAGGACGATCCCGCCGCCTTGTCCCCGACAGAGGCTGGCGGATGCTCCGGGGCAGCGCGCTCGACTGGAGAGCCGCCGAAGGCGCGCTGAGATTATAAACTGGCCACCTGCTAAACAGAGGGCGGGGGAGAAAGAGAGGGAGCAAAGGCTGCTAAACAGAGGCTGGAGGATCGTGCGTAACCCCACCCTGCCCTTTCGCCGGATTGCCTTGACATCAGCTACGGTTTAAGGAAACATACTTAATCGGCTTCTTTTTACCCCGCCTTCCCACTCAGGAATCCACTACGGCCACTTGGCAGGTTCTTGCTGCTGGCTGCTGTGTTTAAAGCAAGAATAAAAGTAAAATTTGAAAGTAAGTAAAAGCAAGTTTTTTTTAAAAAAAAAAAGTATCTTCCTTTTCTTTAATCTTCAGCGTAAGTCTACCCATTTCCGCACAGTCCAGTGTTTTCTTGAAGATACAGAATATTTTCAAATATGGGACATATTTTATCAACGGCTGGAGAAACGGGGTAGAAATTAGGCATTTAATGTGTATTATTAAGTAAAACAAGTGGACCCAGACAACACGTTGTTTACCATGAATTGTAAATATAGAAAACTAATAAAATATTATTATTATTATTATTATTATTATTATTATTATTATTATTATTATTATTATTATTATTATTATTTTAAAAAAGTAAAACCAAGGTGGAAATTAGCAAATTATTGGGAACAGATTTTTTACAGGGGAAAAAAGCATGCAGTCTTTCCATACTACTAAATAGTAGTAATTTAGTTCTCAGGTACTTATCCACGCAAGACTGAACTTTTTGGGGTTGATTGATTATGTGCCATCAAGTCATTTTTGATTCCTAGCGACCACATAAAATAGATTGATGCTCTATAGATGCTCTATTCCCAACTTGGTTTTTCATGTCTTCCAGTGGTGTATTCATCGCCACTGTAACAGTTTATCCATGTTGCTGCAGTTATCTTCTCTCTTTTCCTTCATCTTTGGCATCATTACAGCCTTTTCCGGAGAGTTGGGTCTTCTCCAATACCAAGTTAAAACTGTCAATACTATAGTCTAACATTTGCTTCCATAAAGTGTTACAGAGATGGCTTGCACAGTTTTGATTTTTGTAAGCATAAATACATCAAGGCATTTGAATATCTTTTCCAAGGCCTTTGTGGCTGCGGTACTAGGTGCTGGTTTGGAATGTATTTCTTGACTACTTATTCCTTCGCTGTTGATGGCTGATTCTAATTATAAACAATAACATCTCATTACAGTTACAGTACACATTACTGTAATGTCACATAACAAATATTGTAACTGTTGAGAAACATTTTGTTTTTAATATTCTTTAAAAGTATCTTGTGTCATTCTTCAGACAAAACGGGATAATTTTATATATTGAACTAAGTAAAATTATTTTGTGAATGGGGAAAAAAAAACAGGGCTCCGTCTCTTTTGTAATTTGCCTTCACTGCTTCTATAAAAAATAATAAATCTATTCAGAAGATTTAAGGTAAGACAAATGCAACCAATTCATTCAATTGCTTGGATAAAATCTGGATTACTCAAGATAAGGAGGATACAGCTATTTGACTGGAATAAGCAATAAATGTAATACAACTAAAACCTTCACAGTTAGGCTGAGAGAAGTAAACAAGACACACACACACACACACACTACAGATCAAATGTAAGATTAATTGTGGATTCAAAGCAGCCATAAGGAAAAACCAGATACAGTCATTAGATGTTAGCATGTTAGCACAACAGATTTTTGAAAGCTTGGGAACACCAAGTAAAACAATCACATCTGAACTCATCTGTTACAAACCTGTGTATTCATATAATTCTGGCTGATCCCTGTCTCTTTCTCCAGTGCACCAGCAATCTCATCCAAATTTAGAATTGAACATTAAGTAGAAAAAAAGCAGAAATGTTTGTTCCCAAATCAGAGTGACTCTAAGGGCCAGGCTGTTTTGAACACCATATGTTGGAAAGATAGATTATATACTTTACTGGAATTTATATCTGCTATTTTCAGTGTATAGCATAGGTATTTTGGGTTGTTTATGTTGATCATTTTATCTTTACAGATGAATTACTCATGTAAAATTTAAAGACTGTCACTCCAATTGCAGTATCTAGGGTGGAGTTGAAAGATGAAAAGAGAAAATCTTAGTTTTACCAATTGCCTCACTTCATTGTTTTCTAGTGGCTCATCCTAAACCATTTTGTGATGATTTGCTAAGCAAGGTAGATTACATCTCTTTGTAGTGCTAAGTGCTTTGCCAAGTTGAATGGTGCCAAAATCTGGCAGCACAGGTTTTGGATCTTTTTTCAGGCACCAAGAGTAGTCTACCCATAATTTATCATAAACACCATACTCAAACTTGTCACTCTAACACAGCCTTCTCAAAGCAATGGCTGACATTAGCAATTAGAAAGTAATAATTCCCCATTCCAGACTAAATTGTTTGATTGGATGTACCCAACTTTTGAGGTTAAAAGTAAAATGGCCTGTTGATTTTTCAAATTATTGTTATTCCTTTCTTCTGCTGTCACCACACTAATCTTCTTTATTAGCGTAGAAATTCCTTAAGTCTGTAAGGCTACATAACTGAGTAGAACGTGAAGTAGAGACCTTTGGTTTAGCATAGAAACCAAGGAACAAATTGACCTATTTAATAACATAATGTGAATTTTAAACAGATTCACTTAATTTCACAAATTGGCTATATCCCTTCAATTCAAGCGTATCCAAATATTCTTCATCTGGCTCCCTGAGAAGGAAAAGACAGTGTTCTGAACCTCCCTTGGACCTATCCTTCCACCTGCATGTTCAAAATCCATTTCCTTGTTTTTTTTCCTTCTGGAATTTAATTAAGAGGAGATTCTCTCACTGCCATCTTTTAATAGGTGGCTCCACCATGTAAGTATAAGACAGCTAAAATTCCATTGATTTAAAAGGATGGAAGAAAACACTTAAGAAAACATCTAGGGCAGGGGTCTTCAAACTTGGCCCTTTTATGACTTGTGGAGTTCAACTCCCAGAATTCCTCAGCCAGGTATGCTTGGGTCCCATGTTCTGCACTCAGAAGGTCTTCTGTCTATAGAAGACTTCATTCCTGACTTCAGGAAGGCAACGAATCTAGCAGTGTTGAACCAAAGAAGCTTCTGCTGCTATTTAGTTCCTAAATGTTGAATTGAGTTTCTGGAATAATATTGGTTTGCAAACATGCCTGCACTGAATAACTGACTAATAGTAGTAGTTGTAACATTTACCATGGCAAGAGTTGCAGTCCAAATGGTTGCAGCATGTTAGCTGAAAACAGCTAACATGGTGCAACTTGCTATAGGGTGGTACATTCCCCAAGCATTGAGATAGTAAGGTTGGAGTTTGGGGAGACCATAGATGAGTTGATGAAGATGATGGATTAAGCACCTGGATTGTTTTGATTTGTTTTGGGAGCCACTCAGAGTTCTATTTTATAAGATGAGTGACAATAAAAATGTTTAAATAACTAAATGAATAGATACCTATATAGTCAATAACAGGTATTTTAATAGTTGAGTTCTCCATATATTTCAATTGTCCAAAAAGGCATCCTGCCAATCTAAGCAGATAAGGAGCAACCCACCCTGGATGGACCCTAACACTTTCTTAGAAAAGGGTTTAAAATTCTAGATCACTTAAAACATGCTTTTCATAAATTCAACATGTATGCCTGTGTTGAAAATAAACCAGGTAGAGGAAAACACAATAATATATAAATAATACACAGGTCATTCAAAAGGAGAAGTCAGGAAAATCTTTCCCAGATAAATTGTTGCTCTTTAGATATGGAAACTATTGCCATTTCCCCATTCCTTTTCAATATATTCATAGTCCGAAATTACAAACCCAAATAATATAATTGCCATAAAAGAATGTTTACCTAATGCAGAGCGAAGCTGAACATGAAAATGAATTTGATATCTATTCAACGTAATTGCACTTAGTCACTACCAGTTAAAAGCTTGATTAAAGTTTCATTTTTGCAGCAAGCTGCCAGGTCATGTAAGATTTGTTGGGGATGGGAGGGTGAGTGAGTTGTCCAAAGAACTCAAAAAGCTTCCATGGCTGAAGATGGACTAAAACCTGAGTCTTCCCTCTCCTAGTCCACTGCCTTAACCACTGCATTACATGGGAGTATTAGTTAAATTTCACTATGCCTAAAAGCATTAGAGTTACACAAGCATGGTATTCCCAGTGATGCTGTATGGAAGCAACAGTTGGACTTCGAAGAAGTAAGATAGGAAAAGTTTTGAACTTTTGTCCTGGAGAGGTCTCCTGAGAATACGGTACTTTGGACAGCAAAAAGAACAAATAGATGAATCTTCAAACAATTAAACCCAGAGTTTTCATTCAAGGCACAAGTGAGGGTCAAATTATCCTGCTCAAGTCATAGGTAAAGACCTGACTCTCTGGAAAAGGCTCTAAAACTCAGAAAGGTGGAAGGAAAGACAACAAGAGAATGACCAACAGCAAGATGGATAGATTCTGCTGAAAGCACTGGAAGACCAGTTTAGGGACAGATCATCATGAATAAAAGCTATCTCTGTTGAAAATAACTTGATGGCATGCAATCATCATCAATCATGTCTGCAATCAGCATTTGTAAAATTTTCCATATAATTCAAAGACATCTGTTGTCATCACATGCATTGAATCTCTTCACATTGAAGCTTTGTATAGCCCTTTTCAAAAATTTCTCCAGGTAGATGATGTTCCAAAATCCATCTTTTTTGCTCTAGGATTATCAAAGTTGTTAACTTACATCTATCAACATGTTTACATTTCAATTTAACATTTTCTTCATATTCAGGAATATATTTATGGGAGATAAAATGCTGCTTTTCAGCTAATTTTTTTCAGGTGAGTACATTTTTATCACCTCTAATCATATAATTATTTTAGGTAAAGAATGCTCAATGGAGCATAGAAATGATGTGGATGTTAAATTATGTGGAGGCTAAAACATATGAAAAACAGTTGCAGAAATTGGGTATGTCTAATTTAATGAAAAGAAGGACTAAGGGTGACATGATAACAGTGTACCAATATCTCAGGGGCTGTCACAATGAAGAGGGGGTAAATCTATTTTCAAGAGCACCTAAAGGTAGGACAAGAAGCAAGGGATGGAGACTAATCAAGTAGAGAAGCAACTTAGAACTAAGGAGAAAATTCCTGATACTTAGAACAATTAATCTGTGGGACCCCTTGCCTCCAGAGGTTGTGGATGCTCCAACACTGGAAGTTTTTAAGAAGAGATTGGACAACCATTTGTCTGAAATGTATAGGGTTTCCTAACTGAACAGGGGGCTGGACTAGATGACTTCCAAGGTCCCTTCCAACTCTTAATTCTGTTATAAATCACCCAATATTAAATACAGTATATGCTCCCCAGTTCCTAGAGTTGAAGAATTCCCTTCATCTGTTAGATATTCAAGGTCAACTGAAACAAAAGTGACCATATTGAGGAGAATTGGGTATTTCAGTATTCGATTACCGTTTTAAAAGATGAATGTTTCCTAGGAATATCCCTTTTCTGTCAAGTTGTGCCAAACTTCTAAAAACCACACAACATATACATATCTGATGAGGGATTATTAAAACTCTGTGGAAATCATGTGAACAAAGTGTCAATATACAGAGTGTCCAAAATTGAAATTATATGTTACGCAAAAAAAATGTAAGAACTACACTCAAAGCATAGTAGAGCAATGTGCAATGTTTGATGAGTGAAGGCCAAAATTCAAATTTTGAAGGACTGTAGGAAATCATCTACTGATGCTATGCAGTGGCCACAAAGGGGCATGGCTACAGTGACCATATTTTCTTGGAAAAAGTAAAAGTCAAATCTGAAAAAAAGGTGCAAATCTGAAAGAGGTTCATAAGATTTTTTTTTTTTAAAAATTAATAATGTTTTTAACTTTGGTTTCCAAAAGAAAATTCAAGAGCAAAACCAAGAAAATCAATCAATCAATATGAAGAAATTATGACTGATAAGAATTGGAATGAATATAAGGGAATCCAAGCGAACAAAAATTATAAAAATAGGATGAATGCTGAACTAATGAGATGGTGGTTATGAGAATAATATAAGCTGAAAAAATGTTATATAGAGAGATTATTATTATTTGTATAAATATAAAAAATGCCTATATCTAATCATTTATATATTGAAAATATTAAGAATTGTATTTTGGCTAAGGTTGAAGAAGGAAAATACAAATGGGAAAAGGGAAGATCAAAGAAATGTATTATTAATTAATATATTAATTATGGAATTATCAAATTTAATCATTATTGACTGTTAATTAATTATTACTGTCCTTTTTTTCTTGTTAAAATATAAACGAAGACAACACGCTCTACACCAGGCACTGGAGATTGTTACATTTAAAAAACAATAAAATATATATTAAAAAAAAAAAAGAAATGTTCCTTGAGCCACTATTTTTAACACTGTTCTTCTCCAAATACATCTTTCAAGGTCAATTGTTTTCAATGAGTCTTCAAACTTAAGTCAATACTGATTGCAACTGCTCCCCTTGACTTGTTGGAGCAGATTTTCTACAAACAACATTGGTGAAGGCATTATTTTTCCACCCATGAGAAAAGGGATTGCATGATCAGTTTTGTTTGTGTGATTCTTGTAGTTTCAGGAAATGGCGAGATAGAATTTGAGAATACTCTGGCAATGCCATGCAGTATCTGCCATCTCCATTAAGCAAACAAATCAAATCAAAATCTACTTTCATGTGAATGAGAAAGTAATTTATGTCACTTATATAAAACACATCAAAACTAGACCTGGCAAGTTTATATGGCATGCTAAGCTTCATTAGTGTTAATATGACTCATGTTTTTGTGGTTTACTGTGCTGTATGCTCTCTACATTTTCATTCAATGTATTTGAAAATTCAGAAAATGGGATCATTTGGTAACCATATTGAGTAGGTTTCCTTATGAGAAAATTTGCATGGAAGGCGCCTGTTCGTCATACCATTTAATTTGTTTTTTTTTTAATTCTGTAGTACCAGCACTTTCTGGATGCCCTTTAAATGCAAAAATTAGGTAGTGATCTTGATAATATCATTTAGCAGTAGCCATTCAACTGGAAATAAATTTAAATCCCATCATGAGGATGAGGAAATAATTGGTGTTATTGGAACATAGATAAGATAAGATAAGATAAGATAAGATAAGATAAGATAAGATAAGATAAGATAAGATAAGATAAGATAACCTTTATTGTCATTTTTTTTACTGTGGGCACAACACATATCAAAAATGAAATTTAGTTGCCCGCTCTCAAAGTGAACACATACATGACACACACCTAAACATACTATTTACAACATATACATACTAGATACAACATATGTATAGACCTATATCCCTAAATATGCATAACATATGAATATTAAACACTGTCCATCTTGAATATGTAATGGAAGTAATATGTAATGTAATATGTAGTGTAGTTTAACATGTAGTGTAATATGATATATTATGTCTCTTAAATAATGCCTGTAAAAAAGAAGCATAGTATTGGGACAGATAATCTTATGTTCAAACTTTAAAATTCTTCTCAAGATTTGCCCACAGACTTCAAAATTATGTATACTGCATCTTTGGCAAGTAAACAGTCTCCTTTGCTGAATAAAGAACATAAGGATTATATGTACAATAAAAAAACTTTTGTTTCTTATTAAAGGCTGCCTTGGAATATTGGAATTGTCCAATTTGGCAAAAATAGATCTCAAACTCCATCAAGAATTTTACACTAGTTTTATTGCTCCTCTCTCTTACTTCTGTGGTTTTTAGAGCTGTACAACTTCTAGCAGCTTGAAGGCCATACTGAGATGTTTGTGAATCGCTAAAATTCATGGGTCTAGGACGTATTTTATAATTCAGTGGTTTGAAATAATAAAATGGGTGCATTTACCATACGGAAAATTAAGGCATTCAATTTTGCCCTGTAACCTTGCAATCCTCAATTTTTTAAAAAAAAATATTCCAAATTGTTAACCTTAATTTGCTGGTGGACTGCAACTCATTGCACATTTGTTTTATTGTCACAAAATGACATTTTTCCTGAATGTTATTCATTATATTTATACACTAATTCTCTTCCAAAGTGACAGATAACAATTTAAAAAGAGACAAAGGCTGACAATCTAAAAAGTCTTGATACCAGTTAGATGACAAGGTGGAAGCAGAAGCAGCAACTGAAATGCTGGCATTGAAATGCAGTTCAGGCCCGTCTGCTCATCCTTTGTTGGTGAGGGATCTTGTTCTTCTTCTTCTGGCTGGTGGATGGGACATAGGATGCTGCCTTTCATCTCTACTGTCCCAGAAGAGCTTTTCATAAACATTCAAACTACAACCAGAGAATTTTCTAACCTCCTTCCATTGCCATAATGAAAGCAAAGGAATAACCTCTCCCATATTTATTTATTTATTTTTATTTTATTAAATTTATATCCCGCCCTTCTCCTTGCGGACTCAGGGCGGCTATTCCCATCCTCAGAATGCCGACTCCTGTTGTATTACAGCTCATAAGAAAATTACATTTTTCTGATCAAATGACCTTTGGACTATTCAGAAACTAACATCCATTGAGAGGAAACTTCCACAGGATTCTCTCATTCTGATGTCACTTTCTTGTTGTGAACGAGCAAGGGTCAGTTCTGGACATCTAGCATTTCTCTGCGTAGCACCTTCCTAATCTGTCTTCAATTCCATTTGTTGTTGTTAGTTGCGAAGTTGTGTCCGACCCATCACGATCCCATGGACAACGTTCCTCCAGGGCTTCCTGTCCTCTACCATCTTCTGGAGTCCCTTTAAGCTCATGCCTACTGCTTCAGTGACTCCATCCAGCCACCTCATTCTCTGTCGTCCCCTTCTTCTATTGCCCTCAATCTTTCCCAGCATTAGGCTCTTCTCCAGTGAGTCCTTCCTTCTCATTAGGTGGCCAAAGTACTTGAGTTTCAACTTCAGGATCTGGCCTTCTAAAGACCAGTCAGAGTTGATCTCCTCTAGGACTGACCGGTTTGATCGCCTTGCAGTCCAGGGGACTCACAGTACTCTTCTCCAGCACCATAGTTCAAAGGCCTCAATTCTTTTGCGCTCAGCCTTTCTTATGGTCCAACTTTCACAGCCATACATTGCAACAGGGAAAACCATGGCCTTGACTATATGCACTTTTGTTGGCAGGGTGATGTCTCTGCTTTTTAGTATGCTGTCTAGATTTGCCATAGATTTCCTACAATTCAATTCCATAAGTCCCAGCTAAGCTGACCTACTGAGAATTAGAAGAGTTATAGATCAAAGGATTCCTTTGTAGATTGATGGGTCTACCAAAATTGTCTGCAATACTGTTGAAAAACTATTACTTAAAATCAATCACATTTAATAATAATATGCCAATTAATAATAGCAAATTAATACACCACCAACAGATTTTTTTGGAATGAGCAATACATTTTGGCTTTTAATTGAGAAAAAATGCAGAATGAATATTACGAATATGATTTGTATCCCAACACTCAAATGTTTTCCTATCTGAAAACTGCAACATTTTTCTTTATTGTGTTGATGTTGAATGTCTTGGCATGCTAGAAATACATACAATTACTTCTGCTTGTCTGTTGGAGGCTTAACACATCTTTTATAGTGGTTTACGAATACTTCTGTTCCTCAATTGTACTGGAACATGATGTTACAGATAGAACACAGATTAAAAATAAACAGGTAATGCCCTTGCTGAAATGGCAAAGATTTCAGCTTATTTGAAGAATCACTCAAATGAACAATTTTTATCTATATGGAGAAGATGGATTGTTTATATTCAAAAGAAGCATAGAATAGTGGAATATAATTTAGGTTTTTAATTAACTGGTTTTTTTTCTTTTTTTCATATATATATTTCACTTATTTATGTAAAATTTACATACCTTGTGGAGTTAGAGATATTAATAATTGTTTACTTATATTTGAATATTATCCTGGGATTAGGTTTGGGAAGTCTCGGGGGGTGGGTGGGTGGG
>NW_015388826.1:216117-220360 GCF_001527695.2 Protobothrops mucrosquamatus
AAAAAATAAACAGGTAATGCTATGCTGTGACCTTCTCCACTAGGCCCACCGCCTTTCCTTCCCCTCCATTCCCTGATTCTTTTTAAAGGTCTGTTTACATTTCTACAAATCTCAAAAAATTCTTGACTTGATTCCACCCCCCTTGCCTTCCCATGCTGCCATGCTGAAATTTATCCTTTCTAAACCAAGAGATTTTTTCTTTCTTTCCTTTTCTTTGCTCGCCAGATATTCTTTCTCTCATCTCTTCTGCATCGTGGACTGTTTCCCCCTTTTGCTTCCTTCCTATGTAATTATCTCTTCCTCTTACCTCATTTCTCTCTTGTTTTCTTTTTTGTTTTCTCTCCGCTGGATGGCCTTTAACCGGTACAGGCAAACTTACAAGAATCCATGAATTTCCCATGCATGTTTTTTTTTTATTGAGGAAAAGTCAGGAAAAGAAAGGATCCCAGTGACCTCATTTCAAGAGCAAGCCTTATTTAGAGAATAAATCAATAACCGAACCCTGTTTCTCCTCCTGTTTCAAATACACAATTATTTGTCTTGACTGTCCTATCTAACAAGCTACCCGATCACTCCTTTCCATTTCCATCTTCATTTACAGTACTTTTTTTAATGGCCAAATCTGCTACAGTATTCTGTTGTTGTAGAGGTTTATTTATATGTTATTGTATGTATTAAGTAGTAATTATACAAGCAATTTTGATTGATAGTGATTAATTAAATTTGTTTTCTGGGTCACATCCTTTTCTATACATGGCTTCTGGCAAATAAAGTATTAGGACTGGGGTTGCAAAAGACCAAGTGATTTGAAAATGCAACCTTTATCTGCCATCTACTGGTTGTTCAGAATTGGTAGCCCTACAGGAAGAAAGTATGCATATGTGTGTACCTGTACAATATTTGCAGGTCTATAAAGCAAAAGTTTATATAAGATCACAAACTTTAGTGACTGCTTCACTTACCAACCAAGTTGCTGGTCCTAGTTGTGATCTCTAAAGAAGGATTGTGTATGGTGGTTAAGGGGCTGGACTAGGAGTGCAAAATTAGCAGTCCTTATGCCCAGAAGGTGGCTGGGTGACTTTGTGCCAATCACTCCATCTCTGACCTAAACTACGAAGTCAAAAAGCATCTATCTACCTACCAGGATACACAGAGCTGATCACACTTGCCAATGCCCTTTACCCGGGATAGGGAGGGGCATCCATCCTTCAGTTCTTTGATCTCTCAGTAGTCTTCAGTTCTGTTGACTTTGATATCCTTCTGGATTGATTGCATGAGTTGGGACTGAGAGGTCCTGTGTTGCATTGGTTCATCTCCTTCTTCAGTGGTTGTTCTCAGGTTGTGTGGATGGGAGAGGACCTGAGTCCCTTGTGGAATACCTCAGAGCTGAATGCTCTCCCTCTCTTGTTTAGCATCCACTGTAAGTTGGGTAAGTTCACCCATCATTTCATATACCCAACTTTATATTTTAATGCCCATCTGCCCAGGGAAATGTACTAGCCCAGTGTCTGGAAGCTGTCCAGGTCTTGGACATGTTCACTGTTGGTGTTGTGTGGGGTTTTATTTCCCCATTCAAGACTGGCATGAAACTTGGGGGGGTTCTTCTGAATTCAAAGCTACTGCTCAATGAGCAAGTGGAAGCTATGTCTAAAATTTGCACAGTACACACTGTATTGTGCACTTTTCTTTAACCAGATTATCTCACAAGTGGACTTGTCAAGTGCAGAAAATTAGGAGCCAAGGCGGTTCAAATGAATACAGATTTATTGCATGCCAACACTCTCTACAGGAATCTGAACTACTAACAGTCAAAGCAAATTAGCAGCAGATAAGAGTCAATGGAATTTAAGGTGGCTGGACTCAGATCTCTTGTGGGTACAAAGGGATTCGAGACTGATGATGTACTTAATTCTTCCCTCAGGCTCATCTTATTCATCTCCTACAGGACTATTGCAATACATTTGCAGCTGCCATTGAAGTTCATCCAGAAGCTACAGCAGATTCAAAATGCAGCAGTGTGTATGGTAATGGGCATGTCTCATTGCTATAAAATCAATGGCAGAGGGCCTGACTAACAGAGGGACCATTTATCTTCAATAGTTTCTGCATCCTGTATCTTCAGGCAGGTGAGTACATTGTAGGTCCCTTCAATTAAACCTCATATTGTGGGACCCTCTGGAACGGCACGCTCAGATGCCTCAATCTTTTCAGGTTGAAATTGTTGGAATTGGAAAAAAGAGAGGACTTTCTGGATAGTCTTACAAAACTACCATCCAAAACTGCTGAAATTATTCCCACCTTTACCTCCAGCCTTCTGGAATATTCTCTAGCTTCCAGTAATGAACCATCCAAAACTGCTGAAATTATTCTCACCTTTACCTCCAGCCTTCTGGAATATTCTCTAGCTTCCATTTTCTGGGTAGGGGAGCACACTTTCCCACAGAGCACAAGGTTGTATTCCCCAATTATTTTAATTTTCTAACAATAACTCCAGGCTTAGAAAGCATCTATTCCTAGTGAGGTCAGATTAGTGACACGGGCCTTAGTTATTTGCAGTTTGGATTAGAGCAACGTACTGTCCCTAAGTCTACTGTGAAGAGACTTCAGATACAACCAGTCTTTTTAAAATATCATTTTATTAAACCTATCAGAGTATAAAATACAAACGAAAATGAAAATAACGAGAAAGGGAGAAAGAGAGACGTGTAGAATGAAAATGAAAAAGGGAAAAAAAAACATTAACCTCTGACTCTTCTCAGTGCAGTAGAATAAACATAATAACATTACAGCCTCAACTTTTTTAGAAAAAGAAAAAGATACACAGCGGGTCTGCAGTGCAGTTTTGAGAACTCCGGTGGCCTCGTGTGGACAGGACTATATTACAGTGCCTTGGTTCAAAATATTAGCATTGGAAGGGACCTTAAGACCAACTTGGAGGTTCATACCAGATTGAATTAAATCCCAAGGAAGAAAACAGATCATCTGTCAGGCTCTTTCCAAATGGGAAGTATAAGCAGCCAAGGAAGCTTCTGAATTAATAGAAAATATTATTTACTTTATTGTGCTGTGCTGTGCTATGCCATACTATTATATAGTTGTCTATCTCGTATACTGATTCTATGCAGCTCACATCAATTCAGAAAAACAAAGATAAAAACATAATATTCTTCTCCCCACCCCCAGGTGCCAAATCAAACAGTCTTCCTGTTCAGTTCCTTAATCACTGCCAATGTTAGCGCCCTCTTTACTGTCTTTAATAATAATGTTTCAGAAAGATCAACAGGGAAATCCCCTTGGAGCCGTTATATTTTTATGTACCTAAGAAGAAATGTTCTAAAATGGATTTATTACTGAACAAACTATCCCAACGTACAAAATCTGACATTGCAAAGAATAACTAATAGGCACTTGCTTGCCTATGTTATCTGTCTACCAACTTCCAGGTCCTAGCAAATTCTACACAAGGAGAATCCCATTTTTTAAGCAAGGAACCACTTAATTTCTCATCAAGAAAGCCTTCTGCAAAGGTAGATTAAATCACAAAATGGATGTTAGCTCATTTGCCAGATGAATTGAGCTGAGCACAGGACAACAGCAGTCCTCATTTGCTGCAGATTTTCCTAAGCGGGTCAAATATAGATCCCATGTCATCCAGGAGATTGTTAGGGAGGTGATTGTTCTGATCTTCTGGAACAAGCAGGGACAATAAAGATCTGCTTTTCTCCAGCGTTCCTTCTTCTGCATAAACACGAGGTGTGTAAGAAACTATATTGTCCTCCAGATTGTTGATTTTCTTACATTTCTAAGAAAGAAAGAAAAATCAGACTTACTGTTTACTTACAGGTGTATTTAGGAATATTTAAGGTCCAAGGAGGCCTTTTAAAGAGGTTCCCAATATAGTATTGTGAGGAAGTGAACCTGAATTTTCATTTTTTTTCAGAACCTGAAAAAAAAATCCCTCCCAACTTTTTGAGGGGGAGGTGGGTCAGGGAAATCACTAGGAAATCTCAAGTCTGTAGGATGAATCCATGCTCAATGAACATATTTAATAATAATAATAATAATAATAAAGTTGGAAGGGACCTTGGAGGTCATCGAGTCCAACCCCCTGCCCAGGCAGGAACCCTACACCATTTCAGACAAACGGCTGTCCAGTCTCTTCTTAAAAACTTCCAGTGTTGGAGCATTCACCACTTCTGGAGGCAGGTTGTTCCATTGGTTAATTGTTCTAACTGTCAGGAAG
>NW_015388826.1:223268-228866 GCF_001527695.2 Protobothrops mucrosquamatus
CCATTAGTACCGTTTTATAAAACTCTAGTAAGACCACACCTGGAATACTGCAGCCAGTTTTGGTCACCGTATCACAAAAAAGATGTTGAGAGTTTGGAAAAAATTCAGAGAAGAGCAACTAAGATGTTTAAAGGCCTGGAGACTAAAACATATGAAGAATGGCTGCAGGACTTGGGTTTGGCTAGTCTAAAGAAAAGAAGAAATAGGGGAGACATGATAGCAGTATTCCAGTATTTGAGGGGCTGCCACCAAGAAGAGGGGGTCACGTTGTTCACCTCAGCATCAGAAGGAAGGACAAGAAACAATGTGTTGGAAACTGATCAAAGAGAGAAGCAACCTGGAATTAAGGAGAAATTTCCTGAAAGTGAGGCAATTAACCAGTGGAACAGTTGCTTGTTGGAAAAGCACCTTTGGGACAACCATGACCTGGATGATTGAGAATCTCCATAGACAACTGGGTGGCTCCAATTGCCACTTTGAAAGCCCTGCTTGGCACAGGATCTGGGTATCTGCAGAACCATCTTCTCCAAACAGATTCAGCCTGTCTAATAAAACCTAGAAGGAAAAGCTTCCTTCAAGTCCCACTTTTGAGGGATTCAATCATCAGGGACTACAATACAGTATTTTTCAGTAGCTGTCCCTCTCCTTAGGAATAATGCTCCCCTCAAAGCCAGGTCAGCACCAACCTCTTTGGCACTCAGGAAAGCTACCAAGACATGGCTGTTCCAAAAAGACTTTGAGAATGTGGGGCAGCTGTTAAAGCTGGTTTTCTGGACATCTTGATAGCTAGTACATTCCTTGTAACTGGATTGGGGGAGGGGAAAATCTTGGTTATGTGAAGTCCTTGGTGCTCTCTTAAGTTTGGTTGCTTGCTTGCAGATTTTTCATTACCCAACGACAGTAGGTAACATCCACTAACACAACAGGGCAAACCACTAGTATATAAAAATAAGAGCAAACCCCACTCCCTTCTAGCACTGATGATGTTACCTAGTTTGGTAATGAAACGTCTGCACGAAAACCACCAAGCTCAGCAAGTACCAAAGACACCACAAGCATACAACATTCAATCCCATCAGGCCTGGCTTAATTTGTTGTGCTTTACATCTATTGCTCTCTGGCGCAGTAGAAAAAGTGATTCGTTCTCTTTGATGGGTCAACCCTTCAGCCATTATCTCCCCAGTGGTCTTTTTTATTAGTCAGACATGCACAGATCCTTTAACTTTTCCTCATATGGCTTGGTTTGCAGACCCTTCTCTGCAAACATAGCCTCCTCTAAACATTTTCACGTTCCCTTCTGAATTGTGGTGGCCAAAATTGCACGCAGTATCCCAACTGGGGTCTGCTCATGGAGAATACTGGACACGTGGATGTATGCCATATTCTATTTAGCTTTAGCAAAACCCACACTCTTTGCAAGTTCTGTACAGATAATGAATGCTAGATTTTATTTTTATTTATTTTTAGACTAGGGCTGATTGCAAAGCTCTGAACAAAGTATTTATTTATTTTCTCCAGAGAAAACTCAGAAATTCTGACCACAAATGCTTGTGCACGCAAAACATTTTGATGATCACAGCAACATGATGCAGCTTTTATTTATTTATTTATTTATTTATTTATTTATTTATTTATTTATTTATTTATTTATTTCATTTATACCCCGCCCTTCTCCCGGAGGACTCAGGGCGGCTTACAGCCAGTTTAAAACAATCCCACATAAATACCAAATACAAATCTAAAATAATTAAAAATAAATATTTGAATTGGCCGCTCTATTAAAATTTTGTTAANCCATTAGTACCGTTTTATAAAACTCTAGTAAGACCACACCTGGAATACTGCAGCCAGTTTTGGTCACCGTATCACAAAAAAGATGTTGAGAGTTTGGAAAAAATTCAGAGAAGAGCAACTAAGATGTTTAAAGGCCTGGAGACTAAAACATATGAAGAATGGCTGCAGGACTTGGGTTTGGCTAGTCTAAAGAAAAGAAATAGGGGAGACATGATAGCAGTATTCCAGTATTTGAGGGGCTGCCACCAAGAAGAGGGGGTCACGTTGTTCACTTCAGCATCAGAAGGAAGGACAAGAAACAATGTGTTGGAAACTGATCAAAGAGAGAAGCAACCTGGAATTAAGGAGAAATTTCCTGAAAGTGAGGCAATTAACCAGTGGAACAGTTGCCTGTTGGAAAAGCACCTTTGGGACAACCATGACCTGGATGACTGAGAATCTCCATAGACATCTGGGTGGCTCCGATTGCCACTTTGAAAGCCCTGCTTGGCACAGGATCTGGGTATCTGCAGAACCATCTTCTCCAAACAGATTCAGCCTGTCTAATAAAACCTAGAAGGAAAAGCTTCCTTCAAGTCCCACTTTTGAGGGATTCAATCATCAGGGACTACAATACAGTATTTTTCAGTAGCTGTCCCTCTCCTTAGGAATAATGCTCCCCTCAAAGCCAGGTCAGCACCAATCTCTTTGGCACTCAGGAAAGCTACCAAGACATGGCTGTTCCAAAAAGACTTTGAGGATGTGGGGCAGCTGTTAAAGCTGGTTTTCTGGACATCTTGATAGCTAGTACATTCCTTGTAACTGGATTGGGGGAGGGGAAAATCTTGGTTATGTGAAGTCCTTGGTGCTCTCTTAAGTTTGGTTGCTTGCTTGCAGATTTTTCATTACCCAACGACAGTAGGTAACATCCACTAACACAACAGGGCAAACCACTAGTATATAAAAATAAGAGCAAACCCTACTCCCTTCTAGCACTGATGATGTTACCTAGTTTGGTAATGAAACGTCTGCATGAAAACCACCAAGCTCAGCAAGTACCAAAGAGACCACAAGCATACAACATTCAATCCCATCAGGCCTGGCTTAATTTGTTGTGCTTTACATCTATTGCTCTCTGGCGCAGTAGAAAAAGTGATTCGTTCTCTTTGATGGGTCAACCCTTCAGCCATTATCTCCCCAGTGGTCTTTTTTATTAGTCAGACATGCACAGATCCTTTAACTTTTCCTCATGTGGCTTGGTTTGCAGATCCTTCTCTGCAAACATAGCCTCCTCTAAACATTTTCACGTTCCCTTCTGAATTGTGGTGGCCAAAATTGCACGCAGTATCCCAACTGGGGTCTGCTCATGAAGAATACTGGACACGTGGACGTATGCCATATTCTATTTAGCTTTAGCAAAACCCACACTCTTTGCAAGTTCTGTACAGATAATGAATGCTAGATTTTATTTTTATTTATTTTTAGACTAGGGCTGATTGCAAAGCTCTGAACAAAGTATTTATTTATTTTCTCCAGAGAAAACTCAGAAATTCTGACCACAAATGCTTGTGCGCGTAAAACATTTTGATGATCACAGCAACATGATGCAGCTTTTGAACAATGATGCGTTACACGATCTCTCAATAACATAATTAAGTTTAAATCTGACTGAAAACATCCATGAAGTTTAAAAGAAGAGCATAGTTTTCTATCATTTTTGAGGTATCAAAAATCAAGTACAGGTAGTCTTCAGCTCATGACCACAGCTGGGACCAGAATTTCTACTGCTAAGCAAGGTGATTTTATTAAAAAAAAATTTGCAATTGTTGTTAAGAATAATCACTGCAGTTAAGTGAATCCCATGGTTGTTAAGCAAATCCCATTTCCCACATTGACTGTGCTTATTGAAAACCACCTGGGGAGGTTGCATATGGTGACCACATGACCCCAGGATGCTGCAACCATTGTAAATACTTCCAATTGCCAAACACCCAACTTTTGATCATGTGGCCGTGATGCTCCAATGCTCGTAATTGCAAGGACCGGTTTGAACGGTTGCTAAATGAATGGTTGTAAGTTGAGGACCACTTGTACATCATTCAAATCCATATTTATTTATTTATTTGCTTTTACAATCAAATACCATGATTTTAAG
This sequence comes from Protobothrops mucrosquamatus, assembly GCF_001527695.2. Classification (NCBI taxonomy): domain Eukaryota; kingdom Metazoa; phylum Chordata; class Lepidosauria; order Squamata; family Viperidae; genus Protobothrops; species Protobothrops mucrosquamatus. The sequence continues at coordinate 227,197 of NW_015388826.1, forward strand.
TTTACACTGCTCTGGTTGGATAAAGAGAGTGGGGGACAAAACCACAGTATGAATAATAAAGTCAATTTAATTACATATATAGTTCAATTAACCTTGCATATAAATCTCTCCCAGGGAGAGATCAATCAATCAGAATAGAGTTGGAAGGGACCTTAAGCCCTATACCATTTCAGATAAATGGTTGTCCTTTTAAAAAAATCTCCAGTGTTGGAGGTTTTCAACTTCTTGGGGCAAGTCGTTCCACTGGTTAATTGTCTTCACTGTTAGGAAATTTCTCCTTAGTTCTAGGTTGCTTCTCTCCTTGATTAGTTTCCATCCATTGCTTCTTATTCTGCCTTCAGGAGAATAGGTTGACCCCTCTTCTTTGTGGCAACCCCTCAGATATTGGAACACTGCTATCGTGTCACCCCCAGTCCTTCTTTTCATTAAACTAGACATACCCAATTCCAGCAACCTTTATACGTTTTAGCCTCCAGTCCCCTAATCATCTTTGTTGTTCTTCTCTGCACTTTTTGAATGGTTGTAAGTTGAGAACTTTACTTGTACATCCTTCAAATCCATATTTTTTATTTGTTTTTACAATCAAATACCATGATTTCTCAGTTTACATTGCTAAGGTTGAATAAGAGAGTGGGGGATAAAACCACAGTAGAAATTATAAAGTCAGCTTAATTACATATACAGCTCTATTAACCTCGTATATAAATCATAACTTTCAAAAAACTGGAGAATCGCATCAACTGAATGACTCAGTGAAGGATGATAGGAAAATGCCTTGATTACTTGTGCGTAATTATATTCTGTTTACCAAGTACAAAATAGTATAATCCAGGAGATAAACGCTTTGGGTGCTCCACATAGCTGCATAAAACCCAAGAAGGGGGCAGTTTTTATTTGCATATCCTGGCATCCAATCAGGGCAAATACATTTTCTGTGAAATTTCCCCCTGCTATAAAATAGTAATTTCTGAGTTGGGTTTACTGTGTCTTCAAAACTACAAATTTCTTACCCAAAGTTCTTACAAAACATTAAATCTTTCGGAAGATTCAAAGATCTTCAAATTGAGCCTTACCAATATAGTTATCTACAAAAAATGGGGTGATGTATTTCACTTTAAAAGGAGAATATTTGTAGCTTAGGGCTGAAATGACTGATGATGTTACATCATGGCCATTGAGGAGAATTTTGGGAATTGAAGTCCACATATCTAAGGATTGCCAGGTTGAAAAACTCTGATTTAGAGAGATCGTCTAGGGCAGGGGTAGGCAACCTTGGCTCTTTTATGACTCGTGGACTTCAACTCCCAGAATTCCTGAGCCAGCCATGCTGAGGGGAAAGGGAGAGGTTTCCAAGCTGAGCCATACTGGCTCAGGAATTCTGGGAGTTGAAGTCCATGAGTCATAAAAGAGCCAAGGTTGCCTACCCCTGGTCTAGGGTCTTCCAAAAACCTATATAAGCCTTTCAAAGCATCATCAACTCATTACATCCTACAATCTCTCCTTGCAGTTCTATCAAATGCCAAAATATATATTCATCCGCAGACCAGCCCGAAATTAAAAGTTGCAAAATAGTCTATAATACCAGCAATAATACCAGCCAGCAATTTCTCCCAATGCACAGGCCTTGTAAACTACTTTGGGATTCCCTGGTGCAGACTGAAAAGCAGTCT
>NW_015388826.1:228967-272030 GCF_001527695.2 Protobothrops mucrosquamatus
CATCAACTCATTACATCCTACAATCTCTCCTTGCAGTTCTATCAAATGCCAAAATATATATTCATCCGCAGACCAGCCCGAAATTAAAAGTTGCAAAATAGTCTATAATACCAGCAATAATACCAGCCAGCAATTTCTCCCAATGCACAGGCCTTGTAAACTACTTTGGGATTCCCTGGTGCAGACTGAAAAGCAGTCTATAAATGCCCTCCTAAACAAAAAGAGATCAAACGTATAACTTCAAAGAGGACACTCTGAGCACAGGGAGAGAAATGTTCTTATATGTTGAAATCATGGGAATTAGGAGGAAGTTATACTTGTTTGTTTATGTACATTTTTACCTCTCAATATATAGTTTGACCCATAAGGTCATACAAGTAGTACATCACAGAAGAATGATCTTTAAAGGTGATAATTCCTTATTAAAAAAACAACTGCAAAAATTTACCACAGGGGGGGAAAAATAGCTGGCTATACATCACAATTTTTAAAAAAGAGAGGCCACGAGTATATAGGCTGTGAGCATGTTTTGATGTTACATGCTTATGGAAGGAATCCCGGGAAGACCAAAGATCTCATACTGTGTTGCCCTGTAATTGCAAACATCAGAAACGCCAGGATGCCTACATGTCCAATAATGTAGATGAGTCAGAGATGAATCAGAATTCTTGTCTTCAGGATCAATTGCAACATAGCATGGGAAGTCAAGGGCATGCTGGCATCTCCCTATGAAAGTCTATCTTGAAGTTCAAGAACCACCATTCTAGATTTTTGCTGCACAAAGAAAAGAGTTGCCAGACCTTGCTGCATCAAGGCAACAAACCCAGTCCCAGCATTATTTAAACTTGCACCGTGTTTGTTTCAAGTCATTTGTTTTTAGCTTGGTATCTGCTGAGGTCTTTTGGGGAGGAGTATAATTATTCGTCTTTCCATTCTTGGGATTTGGGCATGTATGGGCTGGTAACCCCTTAAGGGGAACAGTGGATCCATGGAATGAAGAAGGTGGCTTGGGAGGTCTCACGTTGCCAGCTCCATGGATCATGGTGCATTCCTGGATCTCAAAAGAATGCCTACTGGCCAAATGCTGTTTGAGGGCAGGGCACTTTTTGGTCCCACTCTTTGCTTCAGATGGTCTCCTCTGATAGGCTGATGAGCCATGGGTGGGTCCAGTGGTCTTCAACTGACTCTCAGGGGATGTCACCTGGTTGGTTCTTTCCCCATGAAAGTCTTTTTTGAGACCTCCTGCAATGGGTACTCTTGGAAAGTTTCCATGGAGAGTCAACTGTTTATTTGTCAAAGGGCTGTGCGACAATTTGCTTTTGCCAGAATTTTTCAAGGACCGGAGGACGCTAGGAGCAGTCTGAGCCCTAGCTTTGGTTACCTTTCCTTTCTCAGCTTGTACGGTTTGCATTTGCAGCCATTCCAGCTCCAAAAGACGATCCACGTACTTCTCCAGAAACCCAGTCGGTTCCGGTCGGGGTTCCGTTTTGCACTCGGTGTTGATGAATGCAGCCAACCCTTTCAAGTCCCAGGCGTTAAAAGGTGGTGGGAGAAAGTCTGTGTAATGGTAGTCTGGTTGCTTCCGTTGTGTCTCGAAGTCGTGTTCGAAACAAACAGGGTCGATCTCCTCTGCTCGAAGGTTGAGCTCTGGCGGTGTGCAAGGCGAAGGAGGGATAGGAATTCTTTCTGAATCGGAAAGGTCACTGGCATCGTCTTCCTCAGAGTCTTCTTCTTTCATCATTTGCAAAGATCCAAAGTCCAGAAACATTGCCTCAATTGTAGCATCTTGACAGGAAAGACTGCTGGGGCCTGCTTCCTCCATCTGCTCTCCAGAGTTTCTTTCCAATTTTCCTTTTTGTCCGCAATAAAGCCCCTGAACCATCGCATCTTCTGTCCCGCTGGAAGGACTCCATGAGACATCTTTAAATGCAGGAAGAATTTTGTTATCCCCGGCCTCATGATTTTTTCTATCCGGATGTTCTCTTTTCGGCCTTGGTATTCTATGTGAGGAAGTACAAGTGTTTGTCAGGCTAAAAAGGGAAAGAAATAACACTCATGTCAGCTGTAAAATCACCCTGAAACAATATATCTGACTCAACTCTAAGTCACTCGGGAGCCTAACATTACAAAACAGAAAAAGAGAAAACACAAAACACACCAACAATGACAGCAGCAAACATGAGGGGTCCTTGGTGCTCTCTGAGCTTGGTTGTTTTCTTCAACACGTTACCCGAACTAGGCAACATCAGTGGATAATCAGTGATGTCACCTAGTTTGGGTAATGAAATGTCTGCAAGAAAACAGTCAAGCTCAAAGAGCACCAAGGACCCCTCATTTCAACCCTAATATCTTTACAACATTTCATATCACAGTCCCCAATATTTAACACAAAGCTCCTTTTTCTTTTTCAAATTTGCTACCTATTAAGTTTTGCTTTTCAAGTTAAAGACAGAGACACATTACAATCATTTCAATCTTATTTATATAATTCACTAAGCAATCTTGGTCCATTTTTCAGCCTAACCTACTTGCATAGGACTGCTGGAAATACTAAGTGAGAGAATCATCTATAAGTAGTCCTCACTTAATGACCCTAAATGGAACCGGCATTTCCAGTGTTAAGAAAAGCGGTCGTTAGGCAAAACATCCTGGGACTAAGCAGGGGGTTGGACTAGAAGATCTCCGAGGTCCCGAGGGGGAAAATTATTTGATGCCTGTGAAAAACAAATCTACTTCTTATTCCAAAAGTGCAACCATATTAAAAAAAAAAAAGAACTTCACCTGGTTGGGTGATGCCCTTCATAAACTTGCTTTTTCTCTTTGTACTGAGCTGTTATCTGTCTGTCTGCAGCCTCTACAGGAGCCTAGAAGAAATGAATGAACATTTAATTATAATTGCAGTGGTAGGGGAGACATGAACATTTAAGCATAATTTGCATTCAGTAAAAACATAAGTGGGTCTCACCTTTCCTGCAATAGCAGATGTGTTTTTCCCTGGCCTCTTGGAAGAAGGTTTTAGAAATGTTGATTTCTTTAGTTCTTGCGTGCTTGGATGGTTCTTTCCTCCACTGGAACTAGTTGATTAAAAAGAGGAGTTTTTCAAAGATCTTTATTTTAACAGGACAAGTTTACATGTTTATTGTTTGTGTGCCTTAAAATCTCCAATATTTTTCTGGTGATTAGTCTCATAAAAAGCTTATTAAGAAAGATATATATGTAGCATTTTCATTGGAGCAGATCCATTTCTCTTCTTTACTGTAAACTGTGCATTCATATGAATTAAATGCGTGGGCATTGATAGGACACTGGCCATTAGACATTTGCAAAAACTTGTATTTTCTAATCCATAATTAGATCAAAGCCTCTCGCCCTCCTGCTTCAAACAAATGAATATCTGACGTTAAAAAAGAGATTAAAGGAAAGATGGTTATTATTGTCAGTCTCTGAACAATCTTCTATGCAATCTGTTGTACAGGCAGTCCTCGACTTAGGGCCTCAACTGAGCCCCAAATTTCTGTTGCTAAGCGAGACAGTTGTTAAGTGAACTTTGCCCCATTTTACGACCTTCCTTGCCACAGTTGTTAAATGAATCACTGCAATTGTTAAGTTAGTAACACGGCTGTTAAGTGAATCTGGCTTCCCCATTGACTTTGCTTATCAGAAGGTAACAAAATGTGATCACAGGATCCCGAGATACGGCAACCGTCATAAATATGAACCCGTTGCCAAGTGTCCGAATTTTTAACCTGTGATATGGGGATGCCAAGCATGATTGTAAGTCACTTTTTTTCACTGCCATTATAACTTCAAACAGTCACTAAATGAACTGTTGTAAGTTGAGGACTACCTGTACTATTATATAATAATAATAATAATAATAATAATAATAATAATAATAATAATAATAATAATAATAGTAGTAATAATAATAATAATAATAATAATAATAATAATAATAATAATAATAATAATAATAATAATAATAATAATAATAATAATAATAATAAAGTTGGAAGGGATCTTGGAGGTCATCTGGTCCAACCCCCTGCTCAGGCAGGAAACCCTATACCATTTCAGACAAATGGCCGTCCAGTCTCTTCTTAAAAACTTCCAGTGTTGGAGTATAAAGTATAAACCTGTAACTGGGGCATAATTTTGTTTCAATGACAAATATCAGCTCCTGGAACGAACCCAGCCTTTGATTGAATAATTTGTAAGGACTCAATAACTCAGGAACTTCTCTACAAGGCAGGGGTCTTCAAACTTGGCCCTTTTATGACTTGTGGACTTCAACTTCCAGAATTCCTCAGCCAGGCATGCCTGGCTGAGGAATTTTGGGAGTTAAAGTCCACAAGTCATAAAAGGGCCAAGTTTGAAGATCCCTGCTACAAGGCATAGGAGGCCCATGTTACTTGAGAGGCAACCTGACTGTCATAACAATTTGATCCTACAAGATTGGTGCACTCCTGATTCCTTGGATTAAATAAAGTCATCTATCAGGATTCCAATAGAAAAAAAACACCCATTAGATATGCTGGATTCACTGAATGACCATGTGATTTGCTTAACCATCATAAAACAGTTGTTAAAATCAAGCATGGTCAAATGGTGACTTGCTTAACAACTGCCACAACTTACAACCAAAATTCTGGGCTTAATTGTGGTCGTAAGTCAAGAACCACCTGTACAGTATTTATTTTTGTATTTTATTGATTTTATTGTAATTATTTTGTTTCATTCTTGTGAGCCACTGATAATCAAGTGAATACAAGTTTGAGTTATCATCATCATCATCATCATCATCTAACTGTTCTTAGACCTTTTCTGCATTGCATGAGAAAAGCACATCTTCCTTCCCCTGTCCTTACCACTTTCTATAGAGCAGGCTGGATGCGTCATGCCAAAACCGCGCCTACCCTATTGCCGGCAAAAAGGTAGTGATACGTCACGACACGTCACGTGACGTTGTGAGTTTGACAGCCCTGCTATAGAGGGACAATCGAGAGCATCCTGTCATACAGCATTACACTCTGGTTTGGAAGCATCACTGCTTCGGACAGGAAGGCGGTGCAGAGAGTGGTGAGGATGGCAGAAAAGATTATTGGCAGTTCTCTCCCTTCTATCCAGAACATAGCACATAAGCGATGCTTGTGTGGGGTCTGTAGGGTTGTCTGGGACACTACACTACACAGTCTGTTTTCCTTGTTACCTTCTGGGAGGAGGCTTAGTGGTATCCGAAGCAGAACATCCAGATTCAGTCACAGTTTTGTCCATACAGTGTTAACCTTGTGAACTCTAAAGCAGTGGTTCTCAACCTTTTTAATGCCGTGACCCCCCAACCGGTCGTAAGTCGAGGACTTTCCCTGCCCGGGAGCGCCGCACATGCGTGGTTCCGCCCCCTGCAACGGCCGAGGCGTAGCTGGCAAGCGGCAGAGACGGAGGAGGCCGACAACCAGCTGGCCCAGCTCAAGGGAGGTAAGGCACCCACTGGAAAAGGGGAAAAAATGGTGGACAGCCTTGCTTGGCGACCCCCGTGAAATGGTCGATCGACCCCAAATGGGGTCGCAACCCATAGGTTGAGAACCGCTGCTCTAAAGCTTCCTCCTTCCTTTATGTATTCAAGATGGACAGTGATTAATATTTATGTTATTTATATGTAAGGCTGTAGGTGTGCATATATGTTGTATATAGCATGTCTATATATGTGTTATGCGTGTGTACACTTTTGAGAGCAAGTAGAATTTCATTTTTAATGTGTGCCAGTGTGTCCACAGGAAAAAAATGGCAACAAAGGTTATCTTATCTTAATTCTCTTTCTGATCTGGTTTCTGCTAGAAAACCTATTGCAAGTAGGATTCATTTATCCAAATGTTTCCCCATAAAATGCCAAGAGAAAAGCATGAAGGGAAACTTAAGGAGCTTTTTAGGTACTGATTTTGCAGCAGATGCCACCTTGGCTTGTTTAGAAAGCTGAGTGGGGTCAGGATTGATTAGTGCTTGGATGGGAGACCATTAGGAAATACCAGAAATATAGACTATGTTGGGAAGAGTAAGAAAATCCACTTCCATATTAAGCAAAATAAATAAATAAATTCTCAAGTATATATTTTAAATCAAGCCTGACCAGATGATTAATACTTTTTAGTTTAACTTATATTCTGGTATGGGTTTGCAAGGGTAAAAAGATGATTCGCTCACCTTTCTGAGAGTTTAATTTCCAGAATTCCAAGCTCAAATTGCTCAAATTCCAGCATATACAATGGGAAGCCTCAAATTCCAGGAATTTCAATCCAGCAACAAGGAGAAGGCCAGATTCAGAAAGACAGGTTTCCATGCTGGCTGGGGAATTCTGGGCATGGAAGTCCACAGATCTTAAACTTGCCAAGGTTAAAGAAGATTGCTAAATATTAGCTACTGGGATTACCTGGGAGGCATTAATATTGATGCCATTGCTAGTGTCTCAGAAAACGTTCTTCTGTTTTTGCAACCTTCAACATTGCAAAAACCCTTTTAGACCTTAAACCTCATCTGGCAATTTATTCCATAACTTAACACAGGATACCTATGGCTTGTTTCTCTCACGTTCTTCTGAACATGGAGCGGCTATTCCCCTCCGAATACTAACAACATTTCTGCAGAATATACACTTTATCTCAAAATAACCAGCACCGGAAAAAGAAAAAAAGAAAGCGGCATCAATCCCTTAGCAAAAAATTCCCTATTCTCAGCGATTAAAAATAGCCTGGAATGCAAGCATCCATAGAAAACCCTAGAAAGGGATGCTAAGAGGAAATTGTACTGACAACTCAGGATTTCGCCCTTGAACTTCGGGGGGGGAAAAAAACAAGCCATCCACCTGCATGCATCTTCCAAAACGAGGGATCCTTACGTTACCATTCCGCTCCCTTCATAGGTTTCATGAACCAGGTTTTGCAGGCTCCCTCTGCGCAGGGAGACGGGATAACCTCCGATGCTCGGCCCCATTATAGGGGGGGGGGGAGGGAAATGCGCCTTAGTTTTTCTCCGGGTCGTTCCAAACGAGCCAGCCGAAATCAGCGGGCAGAAGCCCCTCGCCGCATTTTAAGAGCCGCGGCAACCCTGGCTCGGGTCTCCGCGCGGCTTCATTCCTCCGCACCGGGAGCTGCGTTTTGCATCGCCGCCGTCGGCTGGCATCCGGAGCAGAAGCCGGTTCCCCGCGGCTTCAGCCAACGCTGGCTCCAGGGATCGCCACCCGCGTCATCCACCGCTACCTGCCGGCCCTCCGGAAGCCGCCGGGACGCGTGCCGGGCCAGCCGAGAAGCCCCGGGACGCGCGCGCGCGCACGCGGGCGGGCGACCTCCCACGACCGTCCCCCGGGGAAGCTTAGCCTTGTCGCTCGCAAAGCATTGTGGGCGGCGGGGAGGCTCGCTTAGCTCCCAGCTGGTTGGGGGAGCGCGCGCGCGGTCTCTCCTGCTTAAGCCTTCATTCGGCTAACCATGGTTTACTGAAGGAGCTGAGCATTGTCGAGGTTGACGCGTGGCCGGGCAGCCTAAAGACAAAGCTCCAAATTTTTTTTTGGGGGGGGGGGGGTTGGGGACCTTGTTGGGGCTGAGAGTGACTGTCATCCAGGGAACTTTGGCAACCAGGATGAACTTTAAACCTGGATCTTCCGAGTTCAAGTCGAGTACTGTAATCATGTAATCCTGGGTGCTTGCTGGGGGCAAGGGATGTCATGTGCCATGTAGTTGGGCAGATGAGGCCATTTGTGGGACTACCGTCTGCTGTCCTAATGGCTTGCACTCAGTTGCTCTCGAGATACCTCTTTCTGGAATGAAGGCAAATATACCTGTCCCAGGATAATGATGTGAGATCCAATTTGGGTCGGTCACTGGGACCAGAGATTTAGTCTTCTGAGTTGCCTCTTTCTGCCTAAATTGGCTGAGTTCATCATGTCCTGTGCTAAATTTTAATTGGAACACAGCCTTTAATATTTGGTTTTTAATTTGGTTTTAGAAGGGTTTTATTTTTGTATATTGTCATTGTATCTGTTTTTAATATGCTGTGCACCGCCCTGTGTCCTGCGGGAGAAGGGCGGTATAGAAATTAAATTAATAATAATAATAATAATAATAAATTATAAACTAACCAGTTTATAAAGGAATTAGCAGTGGACCTTGGCAAAGAGAGGAAGGAGCCTTTAAGAAGGGGACCTGTAAACACAATTATACAGCCCAGAGATTGAACCACATATGAGAAACAAACTCAGAGTAATCCTGCCTTAATTTTATTTTGTATAAGGTGGGACAGAGAGAAACTCTTGAGACACTTTCAAGATTGATGTTGGGAGTTCCAGGAATGCTACTTTATTTTTGTACGTTATAAAAACACAATCTTGTGTTTTATCCAGTCAGATAGTGGGTTTATTCATCAAACTAATTAGAACAGGCATGTCAAACTCATGACGTCACGTGACGTCGCACGATGTATCGGAGCTTTTTTGCCATTGCTGGCAATGGGGTGGGCGTGGTTCCGGTATGATGAAACCGGCCCGCGGGCTGGCAGTTTGACACCCCTGAATTAGAACATCCATAGTAGATATCTTAAGAGACTGATTGTCATCAGAAATACAGTTTTGTGGTCACTAGGAGTCTGACTTCATGGCACATAATCAATGTAAACATCTAACATCCATATTGAGACAATTGGGGTTTAGTGTAATGCTAGTCCTTGTTATGCAAGAACAATTATTAGAATATTCTAATGGGTATTCAAAAATATTGTGTGTGTGGAATATCAACGTTTAGGTGGTTTGTGTCCAAACCTAAATGTGATTTAAGTATTTGGGTCTGTGCATGGAGCAGAACAGGGCTGTTTTGTCAGCATACAGAACTAAATGAGGCTTTTATGGCTAAATGGTTGGGGGAGGGAAGAACAGGGAAAAAGCCAAGGGCATAGGGCCAGAACTGTCCCCTCTACCCCTCAGCAAGTTAGAGTGCCATATCTCACTAGCTGCCCAACTCTGATGTTTCCAGTGCCTTTTTTGTATGCCCACTTTTCCAATGCTTTTCCTTCTCTACTTTTGACCAGGATGCAGGAGCCTTGCAGCCATGTTCTCGGAGGTACTTTCCATTCAGTTTAGGCAAACAACCCCCCCTCCAGAGGCCTGCCTTTCATCTACATAAAAATAGAAACCATATTTTAAGCAGCCATCCACAACCTGCTGTCTTTGAGATGGGTTGGACTGCAGTTTCCTTCATCCTCAACCCACATAGCCATATTTAGGGATTTATACTTAAGCCACACAATCAGCTCCAGGCTGGGGAATATTGGTGTAATAGACTTCTTAGGGATTTCCTGCAATGCACAGGAATTCCCAGCCGTTGGGAGTAATAATGGTAAAACATATTTTGCTTCTGTCTCCTGAAAATGGGAGGAAAATAAATGTTAAACGAATGGTGGATGGCATGATTTACTTTCTGCATGTGAAATTCTCCTCCACCACAAAGGACCACCTTAAAATCTAATTATGATATGATAATAGAAGGGAGCTAGTGAGGCAGAGTCACACAAACTGGAACCTGACTTGAAGCAGTTAATCTGAATGTGTTAACCCCCGTTTAAAACACAGTGCTGTTTTTTAAAAAATCAGTTGGCAAAAGATACTTGGCAGAGAAGCTTAGGATGTCTACCCATTAAAGTGACTAGAGAAGTGAGAAAGTATGTAATAACATAGAACTGAGGGCAATTTGATAAATGGCAGCTCCCTCCAAAGCATGTTTATTGATCAAACTCCTTGGAGCTAAAAAAAAAAAACTTTTACGTCAGTATGCTTCAAAGTGCATCAGTCTGGTAATAAAACACACCAGTACTCTGACTTTCTTCATTCGGCTTCCTTTTCTCTTTTTTTCCTTTTTTGTGACCTTTGTAACCCATAATTGCTCCGCCTGTTTCCTTATTGACGTCTGTCCTTTTTAAATCAGATTCCTCCAGGTAGTGTGGGCAAGACTAAGGGCTTCCTTCGTGCTTGTGCGCAGGCGGGGAGCAGCAGATATGACAGGTGAACGGAGCGACGACGCACAAGGCGGGACAAGGTACTGTAAAAAAGCGGCTGGCTGCAGCGAGGGGCAACGGCGAGGCTTTGGTAGCAGCCCGTGACGTCATCGGGGGCGTGCACGTAGCCCTCCGGTTGCAGCAGCTTCTTCTTTTTTTTTTCCGTCAAGCTCTTTTTGCGCGTCAACTGATCAGCTCCGGAGAGAAAAAGAAAGGAAGCCGCTGCTTGCTCGGCCGCCCGCCCGCCCGCTCCTTCTCGGTGTTGCTTGTTGCTCTGGGACGCCTGGAATTGAACAGGGGTCGCCGCAGAAGAAACCAGCACCGTCCACCCGTGGGGAGGCGGAAAAAAAACAACCCAGAGCTCGGCTGGATGTGGGCTCCAGCGTCTCCCATTACAGACTCCATCTCTAGTTCGTGCCCCAGCTTGACAGCCTCTTCTTCCACCACTATCATCAGCACCATTCAAGCTGACAGCCTCCAAGCTCCCGTCGCTCCTAGGGACAGCCCCCAGACTCCTTCCAGCTTGCCCAGCAGCCTCGATTCCCTCTCGATCCAGCCCAGCCAACTCCAGGCATCTTCCAGTCTGGGCAGTCTTCCGGAGTCTTCCAGCATCCAAAGCGACAGCCTTGAATCCTTTACTGGGCAGCGAGAAAGCCTGGTCAGTTTTCTCCAGGACAGCCTCAATCCCTGGGACAGCCTGGACTCTCTGCGGCTTTATCAAGCCAACTTCCGGTCCATCTTCAGTCTTGGCGACAGTCTTGAGACCTCCAGTATCCAGCTGGACAGCCTGCAATCCGTGGCCAGTTTAGGGGACAACACCCAGGCTTCCAGCCTTCTCACTGATAGCCTTGAGTCCCCCTGCAGCTTGTGTGATAGCCTGGAGACACCCAACGCTCTGGACCGTACAGTGTTTGACTCCAACTTGTAGCAGATTCTTTCAGTCTGTTCTGCCAAAGCCTACACTGATCAGACAAGGACTGTGGGAACCATCGCTCGGCCTTTCACTCGGGGCTTGTTTTCTTCCTTGCTGACCTAATTCTTCTGCACGTCTCAGCAAAAGCGGTTTCTGGCAGCAGTGATGTCCACTCAAACTGTTTGCCCTCAGGAGCCAAAGGTGTTGAGAGCTCCCCGGCGGAGTCCCAGCTGTCTCTCTGATATGTACCAGAACATGTTTCAGGGCGAAGCAACCCAGCTTGTGGAAAAGAAGGGATGCCAACCGTTGCATAGCAGCACCAGCGCCAGCCAATTGACTTCCTATCTGCACCAGAAAACTGAACGTAGAGTTCCTCGGAGCACCACAAGTTGTGACCCACATCTCCGACCCATCATGCGCCGTCGGGCCAGGTCCTTGCCCAGTTCTCCAGAGAGAAGGCGTAGCGGGGTGACTCCCTGTCGTGTTCCGGGTTGCCACACCCGCAAGAACCGTGTCAGGTTTGCAGATGCTTTGGGCCTGGAGCTGGCAGAAGTGAAAGTTTTCCAAGCTGGGGAAGATCCATCTATCCCACTTCATGTTCTTTCTCGGCTGTCCATTAATTCGGATCTCTGTTGCAGCAAGCTGGACCTGGAATTCACCATGCAGTGCCTGGTACCTGACTTCCAGCAGCCGGGAGATTGTGAAGACTTCCTCAGCCGCCTGCAGCAGCAGCAGGTGTGTTTGGAACGAGTGTCCAGCTCAGATCTGGGCCTGAATGGCACAATCAGAGTGATCAATTTAGCCTTTGAGAAACAGGTGACTGTGCGCTATACTTTTAATCACTGGAAGGGGCAGCATGAAATAAATGCTCAGTGGCACAGCAGTGTTGCTGGTCAGGATGGTGAGTCTCAAGTGGACAATTTCACCTTCTTCCTTCCTATGCCCCCATTCCTTCTTCAGCTTAGCTCAGTAATTGAGTTTGCAATCTTATACCGAGTCAACGGACAGGAATACTGGGATAACAACCAGGACAAGAATTACACCCTCACTTGTAGGAATCATCCGCTTAAGATGCCCAGAGAATGTGAAGAGAGCTGGATTCATTTCATCTAAAAGCAAAACAAAGGGGTCTGCATTCGTTTGACCTTCCCCCCCCCCCCCACGCTGAGGCACCAAAGAAACTCTTCGACATGGCAAAGATCCTTCAGAATAAAAGAATAACAAGTGATCTGCACAAAAGCTATTTTGAGAAGCTGTTGTTTTTCTGAAAAAGATAAGGATAAAGGGCCTTAATTTGCAGTGATTTGCACTAAATTAACTTGAAATGTTTGGGAATCATAGCCCAAAGATACAATCATTAGAAGGAACCTAATGTATTTTATTCCTTTGATTAATTCTTATAATGTTCTGATTGTGCAGTATTTTAAAACATACTGTACTTGATGCTCTGTAGTTTTGCACTTCACTTTTTGCACTTTTTACAAAATTGTCTTTGGTGGAACTTAAGCATATTTCTGTTAATTTCTAGAAGGAGAAAATGTTACACTTTTCTAATGCACTGGTCAAATGCTGCAGGGCTGGGGATGGCAAAATTTAACTATTTAAATAAAAATGAAAATTTACACTGCAGTTTATAAGGCTTATATGACAGTGTTCTTATACATTTGGCATTAGTCCCTGAATGTTCCTGTTTTAGAGCACTTTTTGTTATTAGAAGAGAAAATGCAGTTTGCGTTTTGGAGAAGTTTATTTTTTATGTTATTTTATTTTATTTTAGCCTTCCAGGTCAAAGTAAGTTCATGCCACTATAGTTTAATGAACTACAGTATAGCCAATTACAGGGATGTTTGAGTTAGACTATGTAGGCTGCAGCCAATCTTAGATTGTCTTACATTCATTTCTAAGCAAGAGTGGGATACAAATATAAGAAGCAGACATCAAAAAATCACTTATTTTTTGTGCCAAGAAAACTTCATGGATGTATGTACATACAGAGAGTCACAGGCATTTTAATTTTTTTTTTACAGTTAACATACTGAATCACACTTTTTTGAATATGAAATTGTTTGATTTGTTGACAACTTGAGTGCCAGGATTTTCTTTGAGAAGAAATGAGAATGCTTCTTTGCATATATAATTAATATGGGTTATATTTTATCAGCCTTGGGCATTGCAGTATAACTGCCTAGTTTCGGAACAAAACAGCAGTGAAATATGCTAGATTTCTATAGATCATATGAGATGTTGGCACCTTTAAAAAATATTTACAAGGAGTAAATTATGTCAAGCATTACCAGTTCCTGGGATACAGCTACATGTGCAGTTAAGGATTGAGTTCCATGTTGTTTCTGTCACCATTTGCATGCATACATGTTTGGGAGATTGATGTCACTGCCATGGATTGAGATTGTCTGCATATGCCATTAAGTCTGTAAGGAATGCTTCTACTTATTCATGCATCTTGGGAAAGAGCTCCTGGTGATGTGGTAAAGTTAGCAATGAGTGTGGTTTGTGTATACTAAGCTAAGAATCATTCTAATATATGAAAGCAACTGATGAGAGATGAACTTGTGATTGTCAATGGACCTGAAGTCTTTTAAAATCAGAGGTCTAGTTTACATTCATTAGTTCAGGATGAATCACCTTGTGCAGTGAACTGTGATGGAATACAGTACAAGTCTTTCTGTTCTTAATCTCTTCCCTGCCCTTTTTATGGCATGATTTTGGAGTTCTGTAGCAAGCAGCCTTAGACCGAGTCCACCTGGCTTGGATCAGTGTCTAAGACGGGGCAGATAAAGATTGCAGCTCTACTCCATGTATGACCTTCAAACTAATTTCTTGCAAACCCCCAGACTAATTTCAAAACTTGCTGCAAGAGATTGGTTCAAATAAGGACCATCTTGCCTTTCCCGTTGGTTTACTACTTGAGAAAGAAAAATGGAAGTGTCAGAAGGAAAACATATTTGAGAGGTTAAAGAACGAGACTAGGGGTCTCCAAACTTGGCAACTTGAAGACTTGTGGACCTCAACTCTCAGAATTCCCCAGCCAGCATGGCTGGTTGAGGAATTCTGGGAGCTGAAATCCACAAGTCTTAAAAGTTGCTGAGTTTGGAGACCCCTGAAATAGACAATCCCATCCATTTGGGGTTCTGACTACATCCGGCATCATCCACTCAGTGGCTCCCAATAGTTTGTCCAGGATATAAATCTGGTCGTTTACACAAGGTTTCCCAGCAGAGTTTCCCCCCCTCCCTTCAATGTGTAAATTATAACACACACACACACACACACACACATTCATTTTCACCCTCTCCCCGTATGGTTTAGGGGTTTTTTTTGCTTTGTTTGCTCATGGTGTAGGGATGATAAATGTACTTGGTTTCTGATTACCTGCATTTTGGACTGATACTGTGCCTTGAATAACTTTCGGACTGCTATATCACAGTACATTCTGGCCAAGCATGCTTTGTATCTCATAGGAGCTGGAAGGGATCCCAGTGCCAGAGTAGAAACTCATGTCAGCCCCCTATTCACTAACAAGAACTTCTATATAAGAGGTTGTCTCAAGGGACCATTCTTTCGAGTGGGAAGTTCCTTTGAAATGCCTGAATAGTGGGTAATGGAAAAATCTATTTCCTTTACGGTTGACCAAGCCAAGAAGTGTATCTAGATCTCTTGTTTATTAAGCAGAAAGTAGACTGGGTGCTTCAAACAAATCTCTATGGATGTCATTAGAAATATTGTGCAGTGGATTTGTTTTTTCAACTTGGTTTCTTGGGTGGGTAGAAAGTAGGTTTCATGAAATTGTAAAGAACACACAGACACATCTTTGAGGTGGGGCCAAAGGGAACCCCCTCCCCCTTCAATAGCCTAAAATAAATGCCAGTAGCTACACAACAGTTGCTGGCTGGGGAATTCTGGGAGTGGAAGTCCACCCATCTCGGTTTTGAAAAATGCTATTGTAGAAAGCTAACTGGTTGTGTTCAGGAAGGGTGAAAAATGAGAAGGTGGAATGAAATAGAATATTCTAGAAGAGGGCATGGAAAGGTTGGCTAGATAGAATTCCAAACAGCAACTCTTAACAACCTAATTTTTCATATTTCTGAGTCTTGTGTGGCCATTATAACTCTTTAAGATGTGTTGATGTTGGACTAAGTTCTGATTTCTAGGTGTATGTTTGTCACTGAGGAAGGGTGGTTAGGCAACCTCTGAAAATGTGTTATAATAACAGAAAAGCTGCATTATTGTCAGAACAAAGTAACAGATTTGTCCAGTTTCAAATATGTTAGGATTACAGCTACAATTTTCAGCCAGGGTGGCCATTGATCCCTACAGAGATAATTTATTTTCCTTGACATTATTTGTTCCCCCCCCCCCCATTATGTCCTTATCATTATCTCTCCTGATTGAGAAACCTGCAGTTTTAGCCATAATGTATCTTGGAAGATAAAAGCAACAGGCCAATACATAGTGCTGTCAGTGTTGTGTGACTGCTAGGACAGGTCATTACAGTTTCTGTGTTCATTTTTGCAGGTAGATAATTTTGCACACTTTATTTTTTTGCATGTGATTAAATGACTGAAGAAAAATAGTTTCCAGAATTCTAAATCAGGCTGTACAGCATCCTAAGCAATCAATTACACTTCAGAAAAGACATTGCATAGTTTTTTTATCCTTATTTTGTGCTATAAAGTTTAAAAAATATTATTGTATGTTGTATTACAGGTATAGTTTCATGATGGCAAGAAAAATAGAATTTGCAGCTTATAGGCCAGCCTTGCTCAATCCTATATCCTCTAAATCAGAAGGATTGAAATGTCCATAATTTGTCATGGTGCCTGGCAATTAAAGGAATACAGCTTCAAACAAATCTGTTCTAAGCTTTTATTCTGAATTGTTTGCGATAAGCAGTTTGTGGATTGTTGTCAGTATTCAAGCCGCTCCTATTTTTCTGCCAGCATCTGAATCTATAGAAGATAAAATGTTAAGCATAAAAAAATCAATATATTTTTAATGAAGAAAAGCTTACTTTCTACAACATTCATTTGGGTTGCACTGATGAGCTGTAACTTCTTAACAATTTGGTCTCTTCCTTCTTTTTCCGTTTTTGTGATTCATGTTACCATATTTGCCCTTTTGCTTTTGAGTATTTAGTAAACTTGCTTTATAAGTATTCTTTGGACATTTATCAGAATCAGGAAACCAAACAAAAAGAATTAAGTACCGTGCTTCACTCTGTATTTTATATACAGATTCAGATCATTTTGAGACAAATAGGCTTTGCAGAGCCCATGTTGAAACTTAATATCGTTTAACTTCTAATTGTATAAATAAGTTAAGTCCATATATATCCTTGTGTTTTGGAGTGTGACACAAATGATTATTACAGAATGACTAAATGTGCTACAGTATTTCCAGGTGCAAGCTTTTAGAAAGCAAACACATTATTTTTCTATAATCACAGAATTTTAATATTGAAATAAAGAAGCAATGGGTAGGCAGGTCAGCGGCATATGTTTCCTAACGTGTTATATAATAATGGCCATATAGATGTCAGATTATATATAAAATATATGTATATATGCTGTATTATGTTTCCATCCTTTCATAATACATACTACAATGGACTTGAAATTTTACAAGGGCATCTGGAAAATATCTGTGAAATATATATATATTTCTTCTGGAAACAATACAGGTAGTCCTTGACTTACAATCATTCATTTAGTGAAGTTATAACAGCACTGAAAAAAGTGACTTTAGATAAGTCCTCACACTTATGACCGTTGTAGCATCCCCCACAGTGATGAAATCAAAATTTGGGTGCTTGGCACCCAGCTGTAACATCCTTGGGTCACATGCTTGCCATTTGTGATCTTCCAAGCCAGCTTCCAACAAGCAAAGTCAATAGGGGAAGCTGGATTTGCGTAATGTCTGCATGATTCATTTAACAACTCAGTGAATCAATCGTCGCAAAAAAGGTTGTCAAATCGGGTTCAGCGCATTTAAAAAAAACCTTGCTTAGCAATAGCGATGCTGGTGGTCCCAAGTGGTTGTAAGTTGAGGACTTCCTGTATTCCAGGCTTCTTATCACTTTGGCTTTTCAAAAAAAAAAACTGCTTTCACGTACGCACTTTCTTTAGCCTCTTTGCATCCTTTCATGTTGGCCCCAGAACCAGGCCTGGGTCTCTCTTTGAGTTATAAATATCCTGTACTCTGGAGATGCACCGTTCCTTGGAGCAGATCTGTTTACCTTCCAGCTCATCGGGACGGAGAAGTATAGGCAGGATCCAAAACTGTAACACTAGACTAGCGATGCAAATAAAAAACTATCACTTGCCTTACTGACTCAAGGCCAAGTGCTTTTGGTCCAGCATTCTACATCCAATGATGTCCTACCAGTCAAATGCCTCTGGAAGTGAAGTCTCATCAGCTTGGCATGAAGGTCACAGCTCACCCCGGTTTATCCCCAAGTGCTCTGTACTTAGAATTATATTGCTGTGGAATACAGAGATTTCATTCGAGAGCTGCTGTAAAAAGGCCTTTCTGAAATTCACAAATAAAGAATGGTAACATACCAAAGACCTGGGTGGGGGGGGGAGAAGAAGTACAGAAGGATATTGGGAAATTATTCTCCCTCCCTGCAAACTCAGGGAAATGCATGTTGCATTTATTTTATATATTAATTCCTCCTGTGTCCCGAAACAAGAAACCTGAGCAATTATCACAGCCCAAGCAAACCATATTTGTTTGTTATATTTTTGTACTGCTGGCAACAGCTTCGGATATGAATTTATGGCTGAAGACAGTTTTAAGTATTTACCACATTTTAAGTAGTGATTACTTAATAGCAGTGGTTAGAATGTAGTACTGCAGGCTAACTCACTGCCCACTGCCAGGAGTTTGATTCTCACTGACTCAAGGTTGACTCAGCCTTCCATCCTTCCGAGTTCTGTAAAATGAGAACCCAGATTGTTGGGGGGCCATATGCTGACTCTGTAAACCGCTTAGAGAGGGCTGTAAAGCACTGTGAAGCGCTATTACTGGAAAGTTTCCAAAAGATTATTCCCAGGGCATGGGTGTCGCAGAGGAAAGCTGCATTCAGAATAAAGGTATGCCAGGTCAATGTAATCACTAGTTGGTCATTTGGCATTGAAGTCTACACTGTTAAGTAATTAACAAAGGGCCAATTTGGTGTAGTGGTTAAAGGCACTCAAGCGAGGAATCGAGAGACTGTCAGTTGTAGTCATGTCTTGGGCACGGAAGCCAGCCGGGTGACCGTGACCCCTAGGAAGAAGACAATGGCACTTTTGAAAACATTGCCAAGACAATGCAGGAAGTTGTCCAGGCAGGTGCCAGGTATCAAGATTAATTCAAAAGCACAACAGTAAACTGCTTAAGGTACTTGAGTGTGGGTTCTACATGATTTCTGAAGGAATAATTGCTTGTGTCACTTGGGATGTAAAGATTTGATAGTACAGGTAGTCTTCGACTTACAACAGTTTGTTTAGGGACCATTCGAAATTACAACAGCACTGAAAAAAGTGACTTTATCATTTTTCCCACTAACAACCATTGCAGCATCCCCAGGATCACATGATCAAAATTCAGACGCTTGGCAACTTGACTCGTATTTATGACAGTTGCCGTGTCCTGAGGTCATGTGATCACCTTTTGCGACCTTCTGACAAGCAAAATCAATGCGGAAGCCAGATCCATTCAACCACCGTTTTTGTTAACAACTGCAGCAATTTACTTAACACACGTGGCAAAAAAGGTCATAAAACGGGAGAAAAATTCACTTAACAAATGTCATGCTTAGCAACAGAAATTTTGGGTTCAATTGTGGTCGTAAGTTGAGGACTGCCTGTACCGGGGTAGGCAACCTCGGCTCTTTTATGACTCATGGACTTCAACTCCCAGAATTCCTGAGTCATAAAAGAGCCGAGGTTGCCTACCCCTGGCCTGTACCATCCATCCTTCCACCTTGAGCATAAATAGACAATGATAATGGGGGAAAAAATTCCACCAGAAAAAAAAAAAACATGGAGGGTCCTGGATTGCTATTCTGGTATCACAAGTTAATTGCAAAATGTGACATAGCTTTAAGTCCAGCGGGACTAAATTCTGGGCGGATTTGTTCCATAATATACATCGCTCAGGAATGGACTTATTACATTCAGTGGACGCCGATATTTAAAAATGGACTTGTTGCAGTGACCCAGTGATCTGTAATTTATTTATTTTTTTCATATAAGGGAGGAAAGAAAAATAAACCGAGGAAAAACACTGAAAATGTAACTTGTAATTTGGAAGACTGCTGTATAAAAGAATGCTAAAAGCCCTTCGGAGGGACTGCATTACTGTTTTCACGAGACGGTATGAATGCTGGCAGAATGCTGGCAAATGTGAAAAGACTTATGCTTGGGAGGCTAAAGATTAGCCATATTAGCACACACTAAGTAAGTATTCTTGAAAGGATGTGTCATCTCTACTGGAATAGCTTGTTGGGACACGAGAAGAGCCACTGAACTACGTAATAAAGGGACCTATAACTGAGATCTTTGCTACTGCACCACAAACATTCTGCTGTGTTCTTGTAAGTAGTTTCAGGAGGAAACTGGAAACTGTGTAACAGGAAATTGTTAAAGCAACTTTGTTAATGGTGCAAAACAGCCCGAGAGTGGTTCTTTTTTTCTTTTCTTTTCTTTTTTCTTAACCAGTATTAAACAAAGTGCCTAAATTTTGGGGGAGTGTCACTGTGATCATGGGGAGCTGTTTGCTGCCTCTCATTCCCCTCTTGTTAAAATGTGCCTCCTCCCAAATCAGCTGGGTTCTCTGTGAATGAGATCATATTAAAATCCTGCAGGCATTTACCCTGAAGCGATTAATTAATTTCATGGCATGGAGGCTGTTCTGTCACCATTTTGTATTGAGTAGTATTCTCGGGGCAATTAATAGCCTTTTCATGTTTCATTGATGCCTTGCCATTTTAAAAGCACTTTAAAGCCATGCTGTATTTAAAATATTGTATTCTTTTGGAAACTGATCACAACTAACGTATCATTAAAAGATGTTTGTGGCTCCGTTTAAGAGATGCTGTCATTGGAAAGAATGTATATTAACCATTTATAATACTGTATAAGAATAAACTATGGCTCTATATGTGAATACACTGCAAACATTTTTTTTTTAAAAAAATCTATTGTATAATTTAATTTTTTAATGGGCAGCATATATCATGCACGATACCTTTTGTTTGTAATGTTTTTATAATTAAATGTCTTTTCTAGGATGTCCTTCTGAAATACATCTGTAGGAAGTAGATCGCTGAGTTTCAAAGGTGCTTTTTTTCTTCAAAAGGCAGCTGGACTGTTTTTTTCTTGAGGAAGAAGAAGAAAACATTTTGCTTCTCATCCAAGAAGCTTCATCAGTTCTGATGGCGGGGGAGGGGGGAATGGAAGGATAGGTTCCAATAGGATGATTGGGGGAGGGAGAAAATGGAAGGATATGTTCTGATAGGATGGAGGTAGGATCCTTCCATTCCCCCATCCTATCAGAACCTATCCTTCCATCCTCCCACCATCCAGTCTCAGCTGTCAGTACCTATCCTTCCATCCCCCCCCCCGCCATCAGAACTGATGAAGCTTCTTGGATGAGAAGCAAAACGTTTTCTCCCTCAAGGAAGAAAAAAGTCCACTTGCTTTTTGAAGAAAAAGGCAACTCTGGCCTGGATGACTCTGCCCTGGATGACTGAGAATCTCCACAGACAGATCGCTGAGTTTTCTGGCTTTTCAGATACCGCAGGATGCTAGCAGAAATGTTGATATGTGAACTTGGAAAATATGAAACAAATTAATTGCTGAGCGATTACATGCCCATTACAAACTAATGATTGCAGTACTGCTTTGTTTATGTTTGTTCAGGGTGCCATTTGGAATATATTTTAGCCTGTAGAATGGGAAGACTAGAACCATAAGAATCATATCGTTAGTCCGTTACCATCAGGGAGTGCTATTTCCTATATGTTATCTGGAACTCAAGGGATACATGCAGCAGACTAGGGAGAAAAAAAACCTGTGGTTTAATGCAAGCTGTACCTAACATAACATGTCCTTCTCCAATAAAAATGGTTCTGGATTTGGGATCATTTCTCCATCTCAAATGAAAGAGAGGAGAGAAGATAACGTAGTAAGTGACAACCAAACCAATATTCTTTTTTCTGGGTTGACTAGTATTGGAAATGCTTTCTTCATTTATGTCAAGAGTATTACAAATATATATATATAGATGATAGATATAGATATAGATATAGATATAGATAGATATAGATAGATAGATAGATTATATATATAATGTGGTCCTGCGCTCTTGCCCCCTATGTTGATCAAACCCAAGAGCGCAGGACCACACGGGCAGGCAGGGCAGGGGACACGACCGAGGAAAGTAGGAAGGGGAAATGCCCCACCCGCCCCCGGCCCGCGAGATAATGAGTTAGGCGAAGGCGACCGTACGGGTAAGTGTTGCAGGATAAGAACAACCAGCGGAGGGAAAACCACCGCCAGAACGCAGCCGGTGCAATTAGGACCGGTAACGAGGTCCAGGGGCCGTGTGCAGGCCATATTCAACCTATAAAAGACTCTCCCATGGACTGGCTC
Source organism: Protobothrops mucrosquamatus (assembly GCF_001527695.2). Classification (NCBI taxonomy): domain Eukaryota; kingdom Metazoa; phylum Chordata; class Lepidosauria; order Squamata; family Viperidae; genus Protobothrops; species Protobothrops mucrosquamatus. Next base: position 250,568 of record NW_015388826.1, read on the forward strand.
TCTAAGCCCTGATGATGTCAGCAGTGGCAGCTGACGAAAGCTTGGCGTATGTGTATTGGCATTAAACTCTTACAGTTTGATGATTTTACCCTGGTGTTTACTTTTATTTATTTATTATTGGCATGGATGCACCCAGGGATCACGTTTTTAGCGTAATTATTAACATATATTATATTATATATATATTATATTATCTTCAAATCAATAAAACATGAACATCAGGAGTATAATAAACTAAAAAAAGTTTAATAACAGATAATCACCAAGCTTTCATCGGTATCTTCCGACATCATCAGGGCTAAAATGCCAGTCCATGGGAGAGTTCCTTTATAGATAACACGCCGTTTGCGCCCGACTCCTGGACCTTGTCACTGGTCCCAATTGATTGGGCTGCGCTTTAATTACAGCTTTCGTGTCAATAATTAATCTTTTCTTGCCTCCCCTGCCTACGTGTGTAATGCTGCTCATTATCTCTGCATGTGACCCTGGGCCCGTTGGACTCTTTCCCCCCTTTTTTTGATTATTCAAGCTTTCCATATCCCTCAACTCCTCCCTCTCGCACTCCTTCCTTCCCTGTCCTGGTGGTCCTGCTGCGATGTATTCCCTGTCCCCCTCCTCTTTTCCACGCTCCTCATTTACATACCAGCTGTTATCCCTTATTCTATGGGGCCACTTTACAAACCTCTCACACCTTCTCCTTACTTCCATACTCCCCTCTTCTACATCCACACGATCCTCACTCTTAACGTTGTTATCCCGTGCCTCCTCTATTTCATCCCTCCCCCTGTCTCCAATGCCTTCATCCTCCATGCTAACCTGGACGTCACCGCCACCCTCGTCTGGTGGCCCTGTTGCGATGTGTTCTCTATCCCCTTCCTCTTTTCCATGCCCCACATTTACATACCAGTTGTTATCCCTTGTTCTATGGGGCCGCCTTTCCAACGTCTTATACCCTCTCCTTACCTCCATTCTACCCTCTTCTACGTTCACACAACCTTCGTACATACAGTTGTTATCCCGTGCCTCTTCTGCTTCTTCCCTCCCTCCGTCTCCGATGCTTACAACCTTCGTACTAGCCCGGACGCCAACGCCACCCTCGTCTCCCTTTCCATGTTCCTTTCCTGCGTTCCTTTCTCTATGGGGTTGCACCTCCAATCCCTCCATTTCCCCTTCACCCACTCTATCCGCCAGTCGATCATCCCCATAGTTATTAGTCCATCCAGGCTCAGTTTTTCTCCTCTCCCCATTTTCAGTGCTCTCTTTGAAGATGAATATACCCAGGAGTCACGTTTTTAGCTTTAACGTTATTAGCAATATTATATTATATATATACAGTGCTTTTTTTCTATAAAAAAAAAAAAAAAAAAAANTTACTCCCTTGACTCTGCTGGCAAAGAGGGGAAGAGAACCTGTGGCTCAGTGACTAAATCACTGACTAGTATGTATAACTGCCCAGGTTCGAATCCCATAAAGGGTATGGCTAACTGATGAAGGCAAAAAAGCCAGAAATGGTCCATCTTAGTCTCCCAATTTAATTCTTTACTCTTTGTCAGAAAAAAGAAATTTGGAGATATAGATATATATGTAGATTAGATATAGAGTAGATAAAGAGTAGATATAGAGATAGAGATAGGGTAGATATAGAGATAGCGATAGAGATAGAGATATATTCCTTCCAGCAACTTAGTTCTTAACTGTCTTGCCCTTCTATGTTTTATTTGAAAATTAAAGCACCATAAATTTGCAACCTTCCCTGCTGATTTCCCTATTGACCTTGCTTGTGTGAAGCTGGCAAGGAAGGTCACAAATGGTGAATGTGACCACAGCTCGCTGCAATGACATAATTGCAAGCCACGCACAAGCACCTGGATTGCAATCATGTGACTGCCTAGGTGTTGTGATGGCAAAACTTCGGGGATCAGTTGTATATCCATTATTTTTAGCAACGTTGTAACTTTGAATGGTCACAGAACAAATGGGTATAAACTACCTGGAAATCATCTTCCCAAACCTGCTGTCCTACAGATCTGTAGAGAACACAATTTCTAGAATAGGGATGTTATCTATCCCTGCTGGTAGGTCATCATGGCCCCAATCTGGACACACCAAGTTCTGGAGGGCACCAACAAAGCAAAATAGACTAATAAAACAATTATAGCTACCAGAGCTGGGTTGCAAAAAGCTGGACAACGATTAAGCAGCAGCAAAGAGATGCAAAGAAGTATCTGTTATCTTCTAATCAAATTTATGCATCCCAAATATGGAAAGCCTTTGTTAAACTCTCAAGTTCGCTTACATTATGCAGGAGTGTGAGAGAATATCTGAGTGTTGGACTGTTTTTATGTCCCAAAATAAGTTTTTATTTCATTATTCTCTGGTCTCAATTATTATTGTCTGTTTCTAAGTGCTGCTAGAAGTGAGAGAGCCTATTCTTTTATAGCTGTATTTATTTTCCTTTTTACAATGCTGTAGCTATGCACAGTAATAGTTTACAGTACTGTATTATGGTAATAATGCTGCAGACATGCACAGTTTACAGATGTACACCAAGATAAGCTATCCAGCTAAATGTTTAGTTTCAAGCTGTAGCATAAACCTCTTTCCCATAATTGGATAAATCATAAAATAAGGCATGTTGCAATACGAGTAACACAGGTCACTTGAAAACTTCCAGGAAAGGAGAATGTATTGCTATTTCTGGCAGACTGATCCAGTTCACAATTATGTCGGGAAATTCCTCCTATTAGTAGACCAAATCTATTTCCTTTAATTCCAAGATGTTTGTTCTTGTCCTTCCCTGATTTTTAAGCGCAGCTCCACATGGTAACCCATCTCACAGCTGTTACTATTTTAAATATTTATAAATTACCATCATATTTCCCTAGTCTTTTTATTTTGCTCAGCTCTTTCAACCATTCCTCCTACTGCTTAGGTTCCAGATGCCCATTGTTCTTCCAGCTTCTTCACGTTCACTATACTGTATAATGTGTCTAGAAGAGACAGTTCTTCAATAATATATGTAATTAGCACAGTAGAACAACCAACTCCTGTAACATAGACCCAAATGTTTATAGTAATATATCTTGGCTTTTAGCTGCTGCATCACAATGTTTGCTTTTGTTCAGCAGTACTCCTAAATTTTATAAACAGTGCTGCTAAGCTACAGTAGATTTTGTCAATCTTATACTGTGAATTTGATTTTTTTTTTACTTTTTTATAGAATCATAGGGTTGAAAGAGATCTTACAGGTAGTCCTCGACTTACAACTGTAATTGAGCCCACCCAATTGAGCTCAACCCAACTGATGGTTATTAAGCAAGTCATTGTGGGACCACACCGGATTTTATGACCTTTTTTGTTGCGGTTGATAAGCAAATGCAGCAACCATGGTGGTTATTAAACAAACCTATTGTTTGCCATGGGGCATTTTTTGCTGAAAGCCAGAAATAAATGCCGATTTCTGGCAAAAATGTAAGTTGCAGTCACCTGACCACAGGACATTGGAAACAGTCATAAATGTGGGCCAGTTGCTGAGCACCCAAAATGCAGTCACATGACTGAGTGGGGTCTGGCTGTTGGAACCTCAAATCTGGTTTATAAGTAGCTTTTTCAGATCTGTTGTAACTTTGAATAGTCAGGAAGTGACCAGTTGTCAATTGAGGACTAACTGTATACAGTAGTTCAACCCCCTTCCCTGAGCAGGAGTCTTCAGATTATCCCCCCAAAAGGATATCCAGCCTTTTCTTGAAAACCTTGAGTGATGAAGCAGCCCCCACATTCAGGAAGCAGACTGTTCCATTCTTTATGGATCTCACAGACAGAGAAAGCCAGTTTGGATTAGTGGTTAAGGCACCAGGCTAGAAAGCTGGAGATTGTGAGTTCTAGTCCCACCTTGGCCATGAGAGCCAGCTGGGTGCCCTTGGGCCAGTCTCTCTCTCTCTCAGCCCAACTCACCTCACAGGTGAGAGAAAAGAGGAGGAAGTTGTGTTGGATCCATTTGCTGCCTTGAGTTATTTGCAAAAAATAATAAATATAAATAAGCAAAAATAAACAAAAAAAGCTTCGTTCAACATGTAAAAAACAAGAAAAAAAAGTTAAGGAAATGATTGGTCCATTAGTGGGAGGAAAGTGGCAAGAAGGTGACAAGCAAGAGGGAGAAAGCAGAACTACCTAACTCATTTTTTGCATCTGTCTTTACACAAAGGGAAAAAACAGTCCAACGTATCAAAAACAGTACTGTAAAAACAGATTAGAAACACAAGTTAAGATAGGAAAGAAAATGGTAAGTGAGCACCTGTCCAGCCTAGACGAGTTCAAATCACCAGGACCAGATGGATTACACCCCGAAGTTCTGAAGAAACTGGCAGATGTGATCTCAGAACCACTGAACTATATCTTTCAAAGATCCTGGAGCACTGGGGAACTACCAGAGGACTGGAAAAGAGCTGATGTAGTTCCCATCTTCAAAAAAGGAAAAAAAATGGATCCAGGAAACTACAGACCTATCAGCCTGACCTCAATACCTGGGAAGATTCTGGAAAAGATAACCAACAAATCAGCGAACACTTAGGCAAACAAAATCATTACCAAAAGCTAACATGGGTTTGTCAAAAACAGATCATGCCAGACAAATCTTATTGCATTCTTTGACCAAGTGACAAAATTAGTGGACCAGAGGAATGCTGTGGATATAATTTATTTGGACTTCAGTAAGGCATTTGATAAAGTAGACCACAACCTACTACTTGAGAAGATAGAAAAATGTGGATTAGACAGCATCACCATCAGATGGATTCATAGCTGGCTGACCGGCTGTATTCAGAGTGTGGTCTTCAATGGAACTGCATCTACATGGAGGAAAGTGGGTAGTGGGGTACCCCAGGGCTCTTCAACATCTTCATCAATGATTTGGATGAGGGGATAGATGGGGAACTCATCAAATTTGCAGACGACACCAAGCTGACTGGAATAGCTAACACTCTAGAACAGGGGTAGTCAACCTTGGCTCTTTTATGACTCGTGGACTTCAACTCCCAGAATTCCTGAGCCAGCTTAGCTGGCTCAGGAATTCTGGGAGTTGAAGTCCACGAGTCATAAAAGAGGCAAGGTTGACTATCCCTGCTCTAGAAGATAGGCTTAAGATACAGAAGGATCTTGACAGACTTGAACATTGGGCACTATCTAACAAAATGAAATTCAATAGTGAAAAAGTAAGGTTCTACATTTAGGCAAGAAAAACCAAATGCACAGGTATAGTATAGGTGGTGCTCAATAGTAGTAACTGTGAAAGGAATCTTGGAGTCCTAGTGGACAATCACTTAAATATGAGCCAGCAGTGTGCTGCAGCTGCCAAAGAAGCCAACACAATGCTAGGCTGCATTAACAGAGGGATAGAATCAAGATCCCGTGAAGTGTTAATACCACTTTGCAATGCCTTGGTAAGGCTACACTTGGAATACTGCATCCAGTTTTGGTCACCACGATATAAAAAAGATGTTGAGACTCTAGAAAGAGTACAGAGAAGACCAACAAAGGTGATTAGGGGACTGGAGGTTAAAACATATAAGAAACGGTTGCTGGAATTGAGTATGTCTAGTTATTGAAGAGAAGGACGAGGGGGGACATGATAGCAGTGTTCCAATATCTCAGGGGCTGCCACATAGAAGAGGGAATCAAACTATTCTCCAAAGCACCTGAAGGCAGGACAAGAAGCAATGGAAGGAAACTAACCAAAGAGAGAAACAACCTAGAACTAAGGAGAAAATTCCTGACAGTTAGAACAATTCACCAGTGGAACAACCTGCCTCCAGAAGCTGTGAATGCTCCAACACTGGAAATTTTTAAGAAGAGACTGGACAGCCATTTGTCTGAAATGGTATAGGGTTTCCTGCCTGAGCAGGGGGCTGGACTAAATGATCTCCAAGGTCCCTTCCAACTTTATTATTATTAAACAAATTCTTCATTTTTTCTATTTGACTCTCTCTCTCATTCGCTCACTCCCCCTCACCCCCCCCTCTCCCATTCATTCTCGTCTTACACTCAAGCAAGTGCTAAGCTTTAATCTTCCTGATCCCATCCTTGCAGGTTTGGGTTATTTCTTCATATTCTTTTGTTACCTGCCCCTATTCAGTTTTTAAACTATGAACTGATGAGATGAAGTCCCACTTCCCTGCTACTCTCAGTGCCCTACCAGCTTCCCAGACTACTACAGGCCTAATCGGAGAATAGTGAATCATAATATAGAATAGAATAGTGAATCATAATATTCATTATGATTCACTATTGAATGAGACCTGGCTCTATGTTCAAGACTGCATTGTTTTCTAAGATATTAAGCAATTCCTCTAGCACAGGCATGTGAACCCGCAGCCTGTGAGCTGTGTGAGGCCCTGAAGACCGAGTAATGCAGCCTCACAAGATCTTAATTTTAACATTACTTATACATATACATATATACATATATATACATGTCCATATACATACACATACATTTACTGTATTATATATTTTATAAGAGCCCAAAACAATTCCTCTTCACTCAGTATGGCCCACAGCAAGCTAAAAGGTTGGACACGCCTCTTCTAGCATGTTGTCACCTGCACATTTCATAACCACCCTTTAATACCCTGGCTGGCTGAGGAATTCTGTGAGTTGAAGTCCACGAGTCTTAAAGTTGCCAAGGTTGGGGACCCCTGCTTTAGATTTTAAAAAAATAGTATGTCAAGTGTGATGCACTGGAGACCCCATCAGTAGTTCTATTCAGGTTGAAGTGGAACAATTTACAGCCATTTTGATGTACAATAGTTCAAAGTGTTGCAAATTGACTGGACTGCAATAATCTCTAGCTCAAAAATATATATAGTTTGTCCACAAGAATATAACATAAAGCTTTTCAAAGACTTTAGCAAGATCAGGATGTATTATATCTGTGGTGTCCCTTGAACAATTAAAGTAATTAGTCTGTTATAAAAAGAGATACAAAATATCACATAAGACTAAGTTTAGCAAAGAGAACACATCCTTTTAAAATTATGTGTTATTTGTATGCATGTGTGTGTTACATCCACACATTTTTCCTTGGGTGTTATTTTAACTGGCAACACAGCATTGCCTGGCCTGGGAAGCTAAGTAGAATCAGGCCTGGATAATGGTTGTGAGATATCCAGGAAATACCATGACTGTAGGCTACATTGGATAATTGCAAAAATATTCCAATTTCCATATATACTTGAATCGCTCAAGAGTCACTTCAACTGTGAGATGTGTGACTTATAAATTTAATAAATAAATATAATACTTGTATGCCACTTAGTGTTTCATGACTGCAGCAATTTATAAATATGGTAAGCTAAATATATGTTATGCTGTCTGAGTCATTTGTTCTGAGTATTTAAGATCCTTAATGATAGACCATTCTTCATTTGTGTGTGTGTGAGAGGGGGATCAATCTAGCAGAGGACTGACAGATATATTCATATAAAAAAACCCAATTGTATTGTGGAAATAATTACTGCAGTGACAGCTCCTATCCTGGTGATATCTACCCTCTGACAGTGATAAATTACTCTAAAAGTGAGAGCTTGTCAGATGAGTATTTCCTCAAATTGCTCTGCAGTGCATATAAAAAGCAGAAATCATATATTTCTTTTTTTGCTATCTCTGCAAAGGACTGCAGAATGAGTAATTAACTCATTGTGTCCAGAAAAGGAATAGATGAATAGGTTACAAGTTGTTAACCAAGGAAAAAAAGCTTGAGGGACATAGATGCTTTACATTCCAGGCAAGTATGATTTTTTTATTTATGTTGGTATATAATATATTGTTCAGTATATGGAAATAGATATTCCATAGTCCCAAAGATGCTTTTCCAAAAGGCAACTGGATTTTCTTGGTTTTTTTTTTTTTCCTTGAAAATATTTCGCTTCTCATCCAAGAAGCTTTTTCAGTTCTAACTGAAGCTTCTTGGACGTCAAGCAAAACATTTTCAAGGGAAAAAAACCTAGAAAGTCCAGTTGCCTTTTGGGAAAGCATTTTTGAGACAAACATGACCTGGATGATTTGAGAATCCATAACAGCAAATATTTTGCTTCCATTTTTTTGTAATTTAATAAGAGGCTATTCTGTAATGCCTGCATGTCTAGCTAGGAGCAAGAGATGGGATTCTGAACTGTTGAATAAATAAACACCAACCTGAATCCCTCCAAAATCACTCCAAAGAGCATTTCATACTACCAAGCCATACTGATATCCAGCTTTAAGGATTTTGAAATAAGCAGCCACCACAAAACCTAAAAGAGATGCTCTAGGATACAATATCAGCAGATATGAGTTAGTTCCATTAGAGTTCATTTGGGGCTGTTTCACACTCAAAGTGTTATACAGTGCTGAAAAAGGATGAAGGCAAATATACGTGTCCCAGAATAATGTTGCAGGATTCAACCTGAGTCGGTCACCAGGACCAGAGGTTTAGTCTTCTAACGCTTCTAACTTTTTGGACTTGTACTGAAACCCATTGTCATGGTTCCGACTAATGAAACACTTCAAAGAACTTCCAGGCATGTTTATCCTAAAGCCTTTATTAACAGTGTTATAAATTGATGGCACATCATGGAGGTTTATGCCAGAATCTGAATTTCTCTTGCTTCCATCTAACTTTTCTTTCTAAACCCCTCCCTTATTTTGCAGTCATAAGTCACATCTTCCAATAAGCCCGGAGGGCAGAGATTCACTTCCGTTCCTTTTTCACGGGCTTTTCCCTCCTCCCTCCTCTGCTCTGCATTAACTCTAAAAATACCAGACAGTTTTGCATATTTTGTCAAAGTAAGAATATACAGTATTTGCAGCATTGACACCCATCCTCTTCAAAATATCATTCTGGAATGGCGTTCTGGAGAGAGAGAAGTTCCCTGAGGATGAGTTTTAGCACAAGTCTGAAAGCTTGGAACTAAAACTAAATCTCTGGTTTCAGTGACTAACTCAGATTGGATCCTGAAGAACTGAAAACTGCCACCCCGTGGGCCGGATGCATCATGCTGAAACCGCGCCCACCCCAGCTCCGGCAATGGGGAAAAAGTTGAGATACGTCCTGACACGTCATGTCACGTTGCAAGTGTGACACCCCTGTTGTCATGGTTCCGACAGATGAAACTCTTCAAAGAACTTTGAGGCATTGTTTACCTTAAGGAATCTTTATTCGAGTAGCAACACATCGGCACGTACATAGTCCAAGCCAAAATCTAACTTCCCCTCCCCTAAGCACATAGTATCAAAGCACAATTCCCTCCTCTAACTAACAGTCATAAATCACATTCTCCAATTAGTTTGAAATGCTGGCTTTCTCACCATTTGTTCAACCAGCCATGTCTTATCATCTCTTATTACAAAAAACCTTGGTTCCCACCCTTATACAGTATTGTTATGTCTAACTAAATTCCCAAGCACATTCCTCCTCTTCCCCCTCAGTATCATCTAATTCTAACTCCAAGAGTAAAATATAAAATAGAGGAAAATGGCTGTATCTCCATATGTTGTCAAAGCAAGAACATTCGATGTTAGCAGCATTGACACCTGTCTTATACTATATGTATTTGGGGTGAGTTGTGGGATCTCGGCAAGATGCTACTACTGCAGGAAGGCTTTCCAAATATAATACCCATTGCTTTTTTTCTAAAAAAAAATAAAGGTGCCGGAACTCACACACGTCATACAACCCACCTTGCCTACCAAACAAGGTTCCATCCAAAAAAGGTGCCGGAACTCCATTCTGGGCGTTCTATGAGAAGAAAAGCCCTGCCGACTGCAGGCCATATAAATACTTTTCCTTGTGAGCATACAGGGCTACCAACTATTATTTTCCCCACAGTAATATGTGACATCATGCTTATTAATCTGGAAACATTAGGTTTGATGTATCCTCCTCCTACTCCAAAGCGAACTGCAGGAGAAAAACACCTCTTAGGTACAGAAAGTATTGATTGGATCTTACACACATTTGCCAAAACTCGTCTTGTGTGCCCCAAGAGTTCCCCCGGAATATTTGATGCTGAGGAATAATTATTTTGAAAACTGTACTAATTATTAAATGCAAATTTAGATACCTCCTCCACCTCTTTTATCTCTGATCACACATTTATTTTGAATCAAGACAGGTATGAATGCAAATGCTTAAGGCATCCCCTCAAAGATAAGCTTTAATTGTGATGCATCTTTTAATTAGCTCCAATAATAGCTGACATTGCATTGCCCCACTATAATTGTACTGAGCAGTAAGGTAATTAGTATTAGAGATAAATTAAGCACATCATTTGGTTAATCATTGTTGCCAACTTCACTTTGCATTATAATATTTAATGAAGATTAATGCATATTTTCTCTCTCTAGATAAGAATGAATGTGAGGAAAAAGATGTCTTAAAACAGAATTAGTCAAAATCTCAGTACAGGTTATTCTCAACTTACAACAGTTTGTTTAGTGACCATTCAAAGGCACTGAAAAAAATGACCTTATAACCATTTTTCACAATTACGACCTTGGCAGCATCCCTATGATCATGTGATCAAAATTCAGATGCTTGGAAACTGGTTCATACTTATGACCGTTGCTGTATCCCAAGGTCACGTGATCCCCTTTTGCAACCTTCTGACAGGTAAAGTCAATGGGGAAGCCAGATTCACTTAACATCCAGGTTACTAGCTTATCAACTGCAGTGATTCACTTAACCACTGTGGCAAGGGAGATCATAAAATGGAGCAAAACTCACTTAACAAATGTCTCACTTAACAACAGAAATTTTGGTCTCACTTGGGGTCGTAAGTCGAGGACTGGGCCTTGCTTAATGACTGTCCTGTTTAGCAACCATTTGAAGTCACGACTGTGCTGGAAAAATAAATAACCCTTGCATTTAGGATCATTTTAGTGTCTCATGGTCATGTGATCACCATTTTGACACTTCACAGCTTGCTTTCGATAAGCACAGTTAATGAAGAAGCTGATAATAAAATTGTAAGTTGTGGTCACATAATGTTTTGCTTAGAAACTCTATTACTATTATTATTATTATTATTATTATTATTATTATTATTATTATTATTATTATTATTATGCTATTACTGTGGTCATTACATGAGGGCTACCTGTACTTCGGAGCAGGTTGGTTATAGGTGCAAAATACATCAGTTGCAGAATCTTGTAATACCTTCCCTTTTATTTATAAGAAACCTTGCTAAAGAGATGAGAAAGGTCCTTGCAAAAGGAATTCTCTTTTTGGTTTTAGATAGAGCCTGAGTGCCTAAGTTTAACCTAGGAAATAGCTTAATTCAGAAACAAGTTAGGGCATGATTTGGTCTAAAAGTAAATAAATGTCAAGGGCTGCTGCCACCTAATTCCAGATTCAATGTAAATTTATTTATTATCGAATACTATGAATACTATGAATGAATACTTGATTAAACTATTATTTAAACAATTGTCCATATGGAATTGCAAGTAAAGTTGAATCTGAAAGAAAAAAAAAACCATCTACTTTGGGCATGATAGGTTTGTCCTTGTAACAATGCCTCCTAAACTCCAAGGCAAGGATGGATGCAAGGTACAATGGATGGAAAGTAATCATGGAGAAAACCAATCCAGAACTAAGGAGAAATTTCCTGACAGTAAGAACAATCAACTAGTGGAATGGCTTGCCTTGGAAGTTGTAGGTACTGGAAGCTTCTAGAAAGAGATTGGACAGCCATTTATCTAAAATGATACAGGGTCTCCTCCTTAAGCAGGAGGTTGGACTAGAAGGCCTACAAGGTTCCTTCCACTCTGTTATTCTGGATCTAAATCTGAAAAGTTTTATTTTGTGTAGATGTTTCCATGGGAGTATGCTTTATTGCAGTAATCCTCAACCTTTGGGACACCAGAGACCGGTTCCATGGAAATCAATTTTTCCACGGGCTGGGGGATGTTTGGTTTCATGTGCTACCTAGATCCTGAGCATGTGCCTAGTTCCTAATGGGCCACGGCCCATGGCCTGGTTCCAGTCCATGGCCCAGGACTTGGGGACCCCTGCTTTATTGGATTCAGTGGGACTTATTTCTGAGTAGACACATATTGTTTTGCCTTCATTAAAAAAATCAGATCAATGTATTTTTCTGAAAGAATCATAGAAAGTTGCAAGGGACTTTGCAAATTGTCTAGTCCAAACCCTCACCTAATGCAGGCTTCCATACAATGGTATGTATGTAGGAATGTTTTGGGAAAAGATTAGGGAATAGTCAGATAAGAGACCAGATAGTTCACAGGTGCATAATGGGCACAGCAAGGGCTCAGAAGGGATGCTCCCCGCCACCAGCATCACAAACTGTAAAAGGGATGACCCGAGATTTGTACCTTCAGACTTGCAAGATTAATGTCAGCCTTCCCAAGTAGCGCAAATATGACCAGATGAACTAATTCTACTTTATTGTAAGGTGAAATTAAAAGAAACTTGCAAGCCTGAAAGTACACACTTTCTCAGTTATGATTTGTGTAGTTCATATCAATTGTTTCTTTTATATGTCCATTTGTTGTTATCTGAGTTTTTTCTACCATTCTACTATTGTGTTGGTGGGTTTTCGTTTTCATATTTTTTCCAAATCTTTTTTAGTTCTGCTTCCCTGAATATAGTGCCTCCAAGCATTCCTCATCATTTTTTCCTTCCAGACCTTTTTCACCTTGATTGCTTCCTCTGGATTATTCCAGTTTGTCAGCATCTATCCCGAAGTGTGGTACCTGAATTTTAGATTTAGACTGACAACACAAAATAAAGAGAAATGGTGACTTTTGTGCCATTCTGTATAAATATCTATTCTAATCCATGATTTAATAAAAATTAATTTGTTTTTTGCTGTACTGTATGTTAATTTTCTTAGGTAGCAGAGACATCTGGTGGTGGGTGTCTTCAGCTATTCCCTGAAACTATAATTTTATGCTCCCTTTTATTGTCTTTTTTTTTAAAGTTATTATTAGTCTTTCACATCTTGAAATTTACAAATGACTTACTAGCAAGCTGTGCATGCTAATTATCCTAAAATTACAAACAGCATTTATTTATATTTCACTTTTTAATGTTTGTTATTGCTAAACTGTTTTTCCTATGCATTTTTAGAAAATGTAGTAAATGAAAGACATTTTTCAAAAATAATGCCAATAAGGATTTCATCGATTTACAGAATACTTCCCCACTCTGCCAATTATTGAAGTCTCACTGTAATTTAACTCAGGTGACTAAAGTACCAGTATGTGGGTAGATCCATATAGTTTTCTGGACAGCAATACAAGTGATTTGCCATTGCCTTTCTTTGAGAGATATTTATCTGGTGATCTATGATAAATATATAACTTCCCTCTGTGGTCACAAGCTCTGGGCCTTCCTGGGTGAAAATAATTGTCTCAAACTATGGATAGAATAGAGCTGGAAGGGACCTTGGAGATCTTCTAGTCCAGCCACCCACTTATGCAGGAGAACCTATACCATCTCAGACAAGTGACTGTCCAGTCTCTTCTTAAAAACCTCCAGTGATGGAATACCCACAGTTTCTGAGGGCAAGCTGTTCCACTGGTTAATTGTCCTCACTATTAGAAACTTTCTTCTTAATTCCAGGTTGCTTCTCTCTTTGATCAATTTCCAACCATTGTTTCTTGTCCTGCCCTCTGCTGCTTTGGAGAATAATTTGACCCCATCTTTTTTGTGGCAGTCTCTCAAATACTGGAATACTGCTATCATGTCACTCCTATTTCTTCTTTTCTTTAGACTAGCCAAACCCAAGTCCCGCAGCCGTTAGTCTCCAGGCCTTGGATGATCTTAGTTGCTCTTCTCTGAACTTTTTCCAAGGTCTCAACATCTTTTTTGTAGTATGGTGACCAAAACTAGTTGCAGTATTCCAGGTGTGGTCTCACTAGGGTTTTATATTTATATTATGCATACTATGCTAACATTTTCCATCATTACAATGCTCTGAGTTCCTTTGATAAAAAATGTCATCTATTAGGATCTTGGATATGTACCTTCTGTTAAAGCACTGGAATGAAGTTCCCTCTAAGATTTTGGTGGCTTCCCACTCTGCTGATGTTTCAGAGGGCCTTGAAGACCTGGCTCTTGACTCAGGCTGTCGACCAGGTTGATTGAACCTACTTCTGGATAGCATGGGGTTGCTTTTTTTTTCTTGCTTGGTTTTTACCATTTTTGTTCTTTGTTTTTACCATTCTGTTTTTATCTGTGAAGTACTCAGAGTTAGGTAGTGTAAAAAAAATAGATCAAAAATAAATAAATCATAAAAATGTAAAAATGTATGGCTGTGAAAGTTGGACCATAAGAAAGGCTGAGCGCAAAAGAATTGAGGCGTTTGAACTATGGTGCTGGAGAAGACTCCTGTGAGTCACCTGGACTGCAAGGTGATCAAACTGGTCAGTCCTAGAGGAGATCAAACCTGACTGCTCTTTAGAAGGCCAGATCCTGAAGTTGAAACTCAAGTACTTTGGCCACCTAATGAGAAGGAAGGACTCACTGGAGAAGAGCCTAATGCTGGGAAAGATTGAGGGCAATAGAAGAAGGGGAAGACAGAGAATGAGGTGGCTGGATGGAGTCACTGAAGCAGTAGGCGTGAGCTTAAATGGACTCCAGAAGATGGTAGAGCTGTCCTTCCGGACCTCTTGCAACAGGTACCCCAACGCTACCCAGTCTGTGCTGAAGTGTTGATTGTTGTTTTTTTTATCCTCCCTTCTTTACTCACGACATAGTAGATAGGTTTGGTCGTAGAGAATTTCTGATTTATACAGACATTACTCAACATACCTCGTCGAATCCTTCAAAGTGAGTCTCATAAATTTTTTTTCAACATGACAAATCCTATGAAATAGTGGCTGGGTTCACAAGAGGTGTAAAGCAGAATGTTTTTTAAATTTGATTCAATGTATATAGCCACCCATCTCACATACAGGACTTTGGACAGCTCACACAATTAAAACTAGTATTGTTCATTGAATAAATAAAAATGGCATTAACAAAACTATATTTATTTATAATTTCATGTTTCTATACTGCCTGTCTCCCTCAAGGAGAGGATGTTTAACTAACATTTAATTTAATATGTACAGTCTTAAGCTCTCCCTACTCCTGACAATACAAACTATGAGTATTTCCAGCAGAGCAAAAAGCACTTATTAGGATTGGTTGTGTAGAGTACAGAAATAAATGATTAAATACATTTGATATATGTGATGTTTCAGGAAGCCACAAATCACATAATAAAAGCCACTGATGTGCAATAAAAGCTTTATTTTGTTAGACATAAGACAGTAAAGAATTCTATTCTATTAAAATACTAAAATAAAGCCTGAAGTTCAATGTAAAAACAATACAGCAACTTAAAAAACCCCAATCTGAACAAAAAAGGGTAGTTTGTCAACCATCGTTGACAAACCATAACCAAGTTCACACAACATGTGAAAACCAAAACAATGCAAACTGAATGAATGAATTGCTTAGTCTATTGTGTGAATCTTGTGGATTAAACATATGTTCAGTCATCTGTTGGGGAGAGCAACCAGTGAATCTTGTTGCCTTACTTTGCCTCAAATATTAAGGTTCTCGGTTTAAGCCCAGGATTGCCACTCCCAGCTTCTGAAGCCGTCAGGCAAAAAACCTTGGTTACTGAGGTGAGCGGAATCGTAGTCAAATAGATCTAAAAGTCATCCAGGAGAATCGTGTGATGGGGAAGCCCTTCAATGGATCATTATTAAAAGGGAAAATCAAGGGTGGGAGCGCAGCGAAGCGATCGCTCTAGAGCAGTGTTTCTCAACCTTGACAATTTTAAGGCATGTGGACTTCAACTCCCAGAATTCCACAGCCAGCATTGCTGGCTGTGGAATTCTGGGAGTTGAAGTCCACATGCCTTAAAATTGTCAAGGTTGAGAAACACTACTCTAGAGTCCACGGGAAACCCTGGGAAAATATTCTTGGAAGCGCGTGAGTTCACGAAACATAGGTGATAAGACTGTAGATTTGGGAGAATTTGTGCAACAACATTATAGTCGTGAGGACTTTTAGCTCGAAAGGCGTGAGGTGAAAGGAAGGCGCAGTCTCCCCGTCAAGAGACAAAGAAAGAGCACGCGACCGCCGAGGACAATTGAAAAACCGTTATTCGCCCGCAGAGTAGTCGCCATCTGATTGGCCGAACCGGCGCAGAGGGCGGGGCAGGAGAGTGTGCAGGCGAAGGTATAAAAGAGCCGCTTCCCCCCCCCCGCCTCTTCAGGCAGCTATCATCCTCGTGATTGGCTCCGGAGGCCACGGAACTAGCGATTGGGGCAAAAAACGCTTCGCTCTGCGTTGATTGGCTGAGGGAAGAAGCGGCGCCCCTCGAAGGTTCTTGGCGGCCCCGCGGATCGTGGCGGAGCTCGTGAGGGAAGCCGATGGTGGCTTCTGTCCTTTTCACGCGCTTCCTCGCATGCTCTGCCGCGGTGGTCATGCCATTTCTTAGTGGAGTTTCCATCGGTATTAGGGCCTGATTGTCCTTCCACCGCCCCGGGAATAAGAAATGACAAGAGGGCGGAGGTATCCGCAGGGCATGGTCAGTAAAAGTCAAGTTGACGGCTTCCAAACTGCAATCGCACCTTCGCCTTTTCTGTGAGGCTTGGTTGTGGCTGCCATTTTGACTTTTTTGACCTACGCTGCTTGACACCGCCAATGCTTTCCTTCCCCTTTCGGCTTCTTTTCTGTGGTGCATACTGAATACCCTGCCCCAGTAGTATTCTCGTCCCGTTTCCTTCTTAAGGACGTGTTAGGGTTTGACAATCACAACAGAGGCGCAGTGATCTGAAAAAAAAGCTAAGCAAGGTCAGTGGGACTTGGGATTTGGAATCACATTGCTGCAGACTGACTGGCAATATAGAGCATCCTTGAAGAACCAGTGGGGGTTGATCTTTGCATTGTTATGCAAAACACTGCACATGGCCCCAGGATTGCAGCTCAATAAGGAAACTTTTATTTTTTTTATAGCACTACACAGTCTTGGCTGTGGCAATAAGAAGATCTGCCTCAGTGATTTTTCTTGTTGAATAAGGTCATTGAAGGGCATAGTTCGCTAGGGTTCTGCATGCATCAAACCTTGCACAATTAAGCCATTCCTTTTGCCAGCTTCTGAATTGGTGAAAAAAAAATGCATCTGTTGTGCAGTATTACAGTAATTTTAATCCTTTAAAGTAGGGGTCCACAACCCCTGGTCCGTGGACCGGTATTGGACCGCGGCATGCCAGCAACCCGGTCACAGAAACAAGCAAAGCCCCACCTGCGGGATGCAGGGGGTACATGAAACATTACATTACATTAATGTACGTTACATTAATGTACATTACAGTACATTAACCAGTGGAACAACCTGCCTCCAGAGGTGGTGAATGCTCCAACACTGGAAGTTTTTAAGAAGAGACTGGACAGCCATTTGTCCGAAATGGTGTAGGGTTCCCTGCCTGAGCAGGGGGTTGGACTAGATGACCTCCAAGGTCCCTTCCAACTTTACTATTACTACTACTACTACTACTACTACTACTACTACTACTACTACTACTATTATTATTATTATTATTATTATTATTATTATTATTATTATTATTATTATTATTATTATTATTATTATTATTATTATTATTATTATTATTATTATTATTATTATCTCCTCCAGCCCACAGAAAAACCTATCTCCACAGAACTGGTCCCTGGTGCCCAAAAGGTTGGGGACCTCTGCTTTAAAGCAGCTATGCTTTTATTAGCCTGAGAAAAATACTGCTTTAAGGGATACAGTGCTCAGGCAAGGTNTATTATTATTATTATTATTATTATTATTATTATTATTATTATTATTATTATTATTATCTCCTCCAGCCCACAGAAAAACCTATCTCCACAGAACTGGTCCCTGGTGCCCAAAAGGTTGGGGACCTCTGCTTTAAAGCAGCTATGCTTTTATTAGCCTGAGAAAAATACTGCTTTAAGGGATACAGTGCTCAGGCAAGGTCAGAACAACTTGTAAATAATTTTTAAAGTATGGAGAGCCCAATAATTCACTACAGGGTAATCGCAGTAAATAACATTGTATTTAGATCCAGTCTTCCATTACCATTGACCATTGCACTGATGGTTAATGTTGAAGTCCAAAACTTCTGGAGGACATTAGCTTGTCTATCCTAGCATGAAAATGGTCTAAAATTTACAAAAATATCAGCCTTATGCTTAGGTTATAATCTAAAAACATATTCTTACTAGTTTTTCCCATCTTTCAACTTCCATCTCCTTAAATTAATTACTTCCCTCACAAGCATACATTTTGTTCTGAATATCCTGAAATAGACATAGCAGATGTTTTGTGTGGCACACAAAGCCAACATATGGTCTGGGTATTCCTTGTTTAGTATGTTGTGTTAACTATTCACTGGTTTGTATAGCTGAGTTTCCAATTTTTTTTAATTAAACCAACTGTGGCCTTATTTCAGGAGAAAGCCATCAAACCTCTTTCATATTTTAAAGATACAATAAAAAGTTAATAAAAGACCAGATTGTTCTACAAAAGAGTCGGAGGAGGTACTATCACTTTCCAAACTTGTTAGGAATGAATCGGTGTCCTTGTACAATTATGGTTTCTAAAGCTTTTGAGGCTCTTTGGAGGGGCTTTCTGTTGTCATATTGTGACAAAACAAAGTAGGTAAATATTCTGCCGTTGTGTCATTCCAAGCAGCTACACAGGGGGCCAAAAGATCAAAATGGTGGGCACAATTGAAACTCTGTCCCTTAGTGCAAAGCTTTTCAACCGATGGTACACATACCACTGGTGGTACTTTGGCACCCGGCAGGTGGTATGTGACCATCCCAGACAAGTGTAGTGTGGGAGGGGAATGAGCTGAAGCGGCGGCAGCACTGCACAAGGCTAAGGAAGTGTCAGCTGGAGCTGCAGGGTTTGGTAGAAGCCCCAGGATCGTTGTGTGCTTCTGCAAGGCTGCAGGGGCAAGACAGAAGCCCCAGGATCGGTGCTTCCGTTGGCCATCGTTCCTCACCCCATTTGCCTCCATGGAGGCTGATTCAATAATTATTGGTTTAGTGTAATTTGAGAATTCTATTTAAGATCTTTTGCCTCTTGCAGTCTATTTACTGAATATGGTTGTTAGTATAACACTTGTTGTTTAACATAACCTTGGTTTGCTAAATCCAGTTTTTTAAATTTGCATGGCACATTAATGTATAAACTAACTTTCTCCATGCTGATTTCCATATTATATGTTGCTTCCAGATACTTGTAGGGCACTTTCCATTTTGCTATTCACAAAAACAACAGAAACTTTTGTTTTTCAACAGACTTAAACTGATTGGTGCTTGGAGATTCGGTCACACATTTATATTTTTGTTGCATATTTATTTGATTAGTATTTGTATAAAACTGTGGATAACGTACAAATGAGTAAACAAAACATATTTGTATATGTTTTGTTTACTCATTTGTACGTTATCCACAGTTTTAAAATAGGGGCGGCTAACAAATGCGGTAAATAAATAAACATGTGTCCATTGATACAGTTTTTTGTTTCTTTGTGTTCCTAACTTGTACAGACTACTGTGCAAGTTCAGAAGGCAAAATTGAGGAACAATTATTAATTCACAATTATTTCAAAATTTACATTCTGTGATAAATTTGTTAATAAATATGTGCTTTATCTAACAAATAAACAGAGTGAATTCAATAGTCATTCCAGGTCAGTGGTAAAAATATCTGTATTGTATCAGTATCATTTAAGTTATGCTGTTTTTGTTTTGTTAAAAAGTTTGTTCTTGAGTTGCAAATATGGCTTAGAAGTGCAATAATAAAAATGAAGTTTTTGTTATGTTTTTATGTTTAAGAACATTATATAAAATGAAATAGGATAGAATAGAAAACACAAAAATAATTCAGGCATAAAATCCTTATGCTATATAATCTTATTATATTTTTCTATAATTCTTTTGATGGCCAGCTATAAGAGTTTTATTCTTTAATTTTTATTTATGACACTTATTGAAAAAATAAAATAATAGTTGAAATGTAGCTAAGATGTTTCTGTTTCTATTAAGGGAAATGGGATGAAAGCATTTCAGAAAGAAAGCATCAATTTTGGTCTTTTAATTGAATAACTATAGCCCTACTTCTAGTCTATGTAGCATCTTGAAATAGTTGCTGGATGGCTGATGGACGAGGAAAAAGCTTAATAAAGATGGCTTCTCAAAATAGCTGGATAGTTTCTATCTTTACTACAGCATGAAGGAATGGCTTGCTTTTGATTATGTGCCATCAGTTGAGTGTCAGCTCTCAGTGACCACACAGATAAATTTTCTTTAGGAGGAAAAATGATTACTAAATGCTTGGTGACGTAAAGCAGCTGTTTAAAAAGATTTGATTAATTTTTTTGATTATTTTAATACAGACTATTTTAAATGAACAAATTATTAATAAATTGTCCTACTTTTCTACATTAAATATAATTGTGCAGATAAAAATGTAAATATATAACATGCATTCATTTTTTTCTGTCATTTTAGATTATATTGCTTAAGTATATGAAAGAGCCAAAATGCCTGTTAAGCGTGAAGGACAGGTATGGCTTGATCTGTTTCTTCCGATTGTAACCCTAACCCTAACCCCCAATAATCTGGGTCCTCATTTTACCAATGGAAAGCTGAATCAACCTTTTGCTGGTGGAAATCGAACTGCCAAACTGCAGGCAGGCAGCAGAAGTAGCCTGCAGGACTGCATTCTAACCACTGTGCCACCAAGGCTTTTCTATATATAAACCATGAGACCATGAGTTCTAGCCTCACCTTAGGCATGAAGTCAGCTGGGTGACCTTGGGCTAGTCACTTTCACTCAGCCCTAAGAAGGAGGCAATGGCAAAGCACCTCCAGAAAACCTTGGCAAAAAAACTGCAGTGACTTGTGCAGACAGTTCTGAGAATTGGATACAATTGAACGGAAATAGAAAAAATGGTATCATTGATTGTCCATTATTTAACATGCAGTTTTGTCAAGAAACTTGCCATACTTGTTTTATAGTTATCCATTTTAAATAATTCTCTATTTTTCCATCTGTGCCCCACTCATAAATCAAATATATCACGATAGAAATGATTGTTAAATACCGTGTAGGCTTGGACTCTGACTGGTTGGGGAAGGCTTGGACTCTGACTGGTTGGTCCAGGGGGCTTGGACTCTGACTGGTTGGTCCAGGGGGCTTGGACTCTGACTGGTTGGTCCAGGGGGAGGAGACGGGAGCAGGTCTTGAGACGGTTGTATGGGAGGGGTTTGACTCTGTTGCCCCTGAAGATGTGGACAGGGTCTTGGGGAGGCTGAACGCAACCACATGTTTATTAGATCCGTGTCCCTCCTGGCTGGTACTGGCAGCTCGGGAGGGGACACGAGCCTGGCTCC